>NW_023995563.1:0-113820 GCF_015586225.1 Lucilia sericata | reverse complement strand
GGTTTGTCTATTTTTGGCAACATTTAAGTTATAATTTCGTTTACATGGATATTAAAAAGTTTGTGTAAAATTGAGAGTTACAAAAAACTAACAAACTATAGTCTAGCCTGTAGTCTAGTCTGTAGTCTAGTCTGTAGTCTAGTCTGTAGTCTAGTCTGTAGTCTAGTCTGTAGTCTAGTCTGTAGTCTAGTCTGTAGTCTAGTCTGTAGTTCTAGTTAGTTAGTTAGTTAGTAGTAGTTCGTTAGTTAGTTAGTTAGTTAGTAGTAGTTAGTTAGTTAGTTAGTTAGTTAGTTAGTTAGTTAGTTAGTTAGTTAGTTAGTTAGTTAGTTAGTTAGTTAGTTAGTTAGTTAGTTAGTTAGTTAGTTAGTTAGTTAGTAGTTAGTTAGTTAGTTAGTTAGTTAGTTAGTTAGTTAGTTAGTTAGTTAGTTAGTTAGTAGTTAGTTAGTTAGTTAGTTAGTTAGTTAGTTAGTTAGTTAGTTAGTTAGTTAGTTAGTTAGTTAGTTAGTTAGTTAGTTAGTTAGTAGTTAGTTAGTTAGTTAGTTAGTTAGTTAGTTAGTTAGTTAGTTAGTTAGTTAGTTAGTTAGTTAGTTAGTTAGTTAGTTAGTTAGTTAGTTAGTTAGTTAGTTAGTTAGTTAGTTAGTTAGTTAGTTAGTTAGTTAGTTAGTTAGTTAGTTAGTTAGTTAGTTAGTTAGTTAGTTAGTTAGTTAGTTAGTTAGTTAGTTAGTTAGTTAGTTAGTTAGTTAGTTAGTTAGTAGTTAGTTAGTTAGTTAGTTAGTTAGTTAGTTAGTTAGTTAGTTAGTTAGTTAGTTAGTTAGTTAGTTAGTTAGTTAGTTAGTTAGTTAGTTAGTTAGTTAGTTAGTTAGTTAGTTAGTTAGTAGTTAGTTAGTTAGTTAGTTAGTTAGTTAGTTAGTTAGTTAGTTAGTTAGTTAGTTAGTTAGTTAGTTAGTTAGTTAGTTAGTTAGTTAGTTAGTTAGTTAGTTAGTTAGTTAGTTAGTTAGTTAGTTAGTTAGTTAGTTAGTTAGTTAGTTAGTTAGTTAGTTAGTTAGTTAGTTAGTTAGTTAGTTAGTTAGTTAGTTAGTTAGTTAGTAGTTAGTTAGTTAGTTAGTTAGTTAGTTAGTTAGTTAGTTAGTAGTTAGTTAGTTAGTAGTTAGTTAGTTAGTTAGTTAGTTAGTTAGTTAGTTAGTAGTTAGTTAGTTAGTTAGTTAGTTAGTTAGTTAGTTAGTTAGTAGTTAGTTAGTTAGTTAGTTAGTTAGTTAGTTAGTTAGTTAGTTAGTTAGTTAGTTAGTTAGTTAGTTAGTTAGTTAGTTAGTTAGTTAGTAGTTAGTTAGTTAGTTAGTTAGTTAGTTAGTTAGTTAGTTAGTTAGTTAGTTAGTTAGTTAGTAGTTAGTTAGTTAGTTAGTTAGTTAGTTAGTTAGTTAGTTAGTTAGTTAGTTAGTAGTTAGTTAGTTAGTTAGTAGTTAGTTAGTTAGTTAGTTAGTTAGTTAGTAGTTAGTTAGTTAGTTAGTTAGTTAGTTAGTTAGTTAGTTAGTTAGTTAGTTAGTAGTTAGTTAGTTAGTTAGTTAGTTAGTTAGTTAGTTAGTTAGTTAGTTAGTTAGTTAGTTAGTTAGTTAGTTAGTTAGTTAGTTAGTTAGTTAGTTAGTTAGTTAGTTAGTTAGTTAGTTAGTTAGTTAGTTAGTTAGTTAGTTAGTTAGTAGTTAGTTAGTTAGTTAGTTAGTTAGTTTAGTTAGTTAGTTAGTTAGTTAGTTAGTTAGTAGTTAGTTAGTTAGTTAGTTAGTTAGTTAGTTAGTTAGTTAGTTAGTTAGTTAGTTAGTTAGTTAGTTAGTTAGTTAGTTAGTTAGTTAGTTAGTTAGTTAGTTAGTTAGTTAGTTAGTTAGTTAGTTAGTTAGTTAGTTAGTTAGTTAGTTAGTTAGTTAGTTAGTTAGTTAGTAGTTAGTTAGTTAGTTAGTTAGTTAGTTAGTTAGTTTAGTTAGTTAGTTAGTTAGTTAGTTAGTTAGTTAGTTAGTTAGTTAGTAGTTAGTTAGTTAGTTAGTTAGTTAGTTAGTAGTTAGTTAGTTAGTAGTAGTTAGTTAGTAGTTAGTTAGTTAGTTAGTTAGTTAGTTAGTTAGTTAGTAGTTAGTTAGTTAGTTAGTTAGTTAGTTAGTTAGTTAGTTAGTTAGTTAGTTAGTTAGTTAGTTAGTTAGTTAGTTAGTAGTTAGTTAGTTAGTTAGTTAGTTAGTAGTTAGTTAGTTAGTTAGTAGTTAGTTAGTTAGTAGTTAGTTAGTTAGTTAGTTAGTTAGTTAGTTAGTTAGTTAGTTAGTTAGTTAGTTAGTTAGTTAGTTAGTTAGTTAGTAGTTAGTTAGTTAGTTAGTTAGTTAGTAGTTAGTAGTAGTTAGTTAGCGTGTAAGCACTTTATTTTCTGTGTGAGCAGCTCTCTTTTGTGTGTAAAACAAAACAACTTCTTAACTTTCTATTTGTAAATACTTATTTCAGTTGTTATTTCTAAGCGAGCGTAGTATGTTCTTGACTCCAATGTCATCATCGTATTAAAATCATTATTATTAGTAAGAATGTAATATCAACACTTGAAACACATTTCGAATTTATATTTACGTATCATACATTTTTTATTACTTTAATAGCTTCATTTTAATACCCATTGAAGACAAGTGTTTTAATAATTCATAAACCGAACTATTTTAAACAATTATGATGAACATTACAACTCAAATTATTTACTTACACACAGACGACATACTACTTAATTTAAACACTTTCCCACTGTCTTAGGAAAACATTACAGAAATGATAGTTAGAAAAAAATGAGAAGAAAAACTAAACTTTCTTTTATATTATTTTATTATTTTAATACATTTGAAATTGTTTTCACCTCCTGCCACAGGAAATCTCAATGTGCTTTATCAACTTTGTTTCGTAAAGTTGGCATTTATTTTTTACAACTACTACTACAACTACTCTGCAATACCCATACCCTCTGATCTATGTTTCCTTGCTTCTTCGTAATCCACAGTATGTTGCATAATAATGCCACACCATTGCCTTGGCTTAAAAGAAGTAACCGAAACTTGCCACACTTACAACACAGTTGAAAAGTAACTCTTAGGGTGCATAAACAGCAGCAGTAGTGGTGGAAGTAGCAGTGTAATGTTAGCTGCTGTTACTTAAAACTTACTACAGAACTAATACCACTCGTTTCACTCTTTAAAAAGCCGGGTATAAGGGCAAAACTTATATCATACATTCTTTTGTTTCTTGTATAGTTTCCTTGATTTTTTTCCTTTTCAGAAGAACATTCTTTTTAAGCTTTAAAAACAACATGACGACGCAAGTATCAAGTTTAATATAATGTAAATTTTATGATTACTGCGTGTGTTGGTAAGTAGTAGCTGCAGCAGCAGCAATGCCAGCATTAGGAACTTACATACGATTTTTTTTTTCAACAACAAGAAGAAGGTTGTAAAAAAAAACTATTGAAATAAAACTGAAATCAACTCAAGTTTCTATTTTTTTTCTTTCTGCTATCATAGATGTTTTTAAAGTTTAGTATCCTTTTTCATAAACCAACTATGTTTCTTATGCTTTTGTTGTTGTTGTTATTATAGTTTTCTTAAACTACCTTGATAGCTTATCATATGTTGGATTGTTCTAGTTGCTGCGAAGGAAGAAACACTTGGATTTTTTTTTTATTTTTTCTATTGTTACCTCAATGCGCTGCGATGTAGTGGAATAGGGGATTAGCCCGAAGGAAGGGAATCTTATTTCAGTAATCCTTTTAAGGTTTTCACAGTGTGAAGTTCCTCCCGAGAGGATGTCACCAATACATAAAAAATACAATAAATATCGGCATCAACCACTGGTCAGCCGGACAGCTTAAACTCGGACAATTAATCTGACTATTTACGGTCTGCTCCACGGGTTGTTGGTGATCGTGAACTGCTTTGCTGTCAGCCTTATTAAACGAACTCAAGCTGTTTTTTCTAATCATAAGTCGATTCGATTGGCGGATCTATTCCTGACAAATACTTCCAATTCATTGGAAAAAACTCCTTTTAAATTTTCGATCATCTCTCTAGTAACTACCAAATACAGTGGAAACCCTAAGACTTTAAATTTGAAAGTAAACTGAAACTTCTCTATTGCACAAAATGTGTCACACATTTTTTCAGAGAATAAAATAAAATTGAAAAATTGCTCTACTTTTGTGCTTAAAGAAATTTTTAAACTATAAAATAGAATTTCTGGAAAATATGCTGTTCCAATTTTGAATATTAATAAAAGTTCAAAGTGTTTTAAATAACTGTTGCTATAGGAATAACATTCTCGGGAATGACATTTACAGAAGGCAGGTTAAATATTTTATATATATCATCCTTACAAAAATATACAATTTCAATGTTTAAAATTGCCACAGTTCCTAATTGCCGATTTTAAAAGTTCAACTTAATATTTTGAAATTTCTCACGCACACATTTTTTTGCCAAACATATTCACCAAGATAAATTTAAAACTTTGTTTTTTTAAATTCACCACAAATTTTTTATTTTTGTGTGTATTGCTGATGCATGTTGCCATAAAAAGTTATTACAGCAATTGTTTGTATGTTTATGTTTATAATTGCTTTAGTTTTGTTTGCTGTTCTAACATTTCAGTTTAAAGTTTAATCGCATTAAATAAACTATTAAATATGTTCATAACCAAACATTTTGGCATGAGCATTTTTATACCCACCATCAAAAAAGATGGGGGGGTATATTGTTTTTGTCATTCCGTTTGTAACACATTGAAATATTCGTCTAAGACCCATAAAAGTATATATATTCTGGGTCCTTATTAGATTCTAAGACGATCTAGCCATGTCCGTCCGTCTGTCCGTCTGTCTGTCTGTCTGTCTGTTGAAAACACGATAGAGTCCAAACGGAAGCTAGAGAGCTGAAATTTTGCACAGATAATTTTAGTTGATGCAGTTCGTTTGGTATTGAAAATGGGCAATATCGGTCCACGATTTCGCCTAGCCCCCATATACGGTCCCCTTCAGAAAATGACTTTAACGCTCATAACTGACTAAAAGAAGCACATATAGCGATGAAATTCGACATAAACATATTTTATAGGAACCTTAAAATCTTTGTAGAATTTTATAAGGATCGGTCCATAATTGACCCTACCCCCCATATAAGGTCCCCTTCAGAAAATGACTTTAACGCTCATAACTGTCTAAAAGAAGCATCTATAGCGATGAAATTCGACATAAACATATTCTATAGAAACCTAAATCGCTTTGTAAAATTTTATAAGGATCGGTCCATAATTGACCCTAGCCGCCCTATAAGGTCCCCTTCAGAAAATGACTTTAACGCTCATAACTGTCCAAAAGAAGCATCTATAGCAATGAAAATCGACATGAACATATTTTATAGGAACCTTAACATAATTGTAAAATTTTATAAGGATCGGTTCATAATTGACCCTATCCCCCA
Source organism: Lucilia sericata (assembly GCF_015586225.1). NCBI lineage: Eukaryota > Metazoa > Arthropoda > Insecta > Diptera > Calliphoridae > Lucilia > Lucilia sericata. Next base: position 108,346 of record NW_023995563.1, on the reverse strand, counting down.
TATAAGCTCCCCTTCAGAAAATGACTTTAACGCTTATAACTGACTAAAACAAGCATCTATAGCGATGAAATTAGACATGAACCTATTTTATAGGAACCTTAATATCATTGTAAAATTTATAAGGATCGGTCCAAAACTGACCCTATCCCCTATTCATAATTGACCCTACCCTCCATATAAGGTCCCCTTCACAAATGGCTTAACGCTCGACGAGGATCGGTCCATAATTTACTAAACCTCCCCCCCTAATAAGGTCACTCTCAGAAAATGACTTTACCGCTTTTTACTACCTTAAAAATACAAGTACAGCGACAAAATTTGTAACAAATTTCTCTACCAAATTTTAGGAGGATCAGTCCATAATTGATACTATCGATATACATAATATGTATGATGGTAAAATTAGGAATGAAGCATTCCTTTTCGGCAATGTTTTGATGGTGGGTATACAAGATTCGGCACAGCCGAATATAACACTCTTACTTGTTAGTTCTGATATAAATTTAATGAACGAAACTTCAAGCAGTTTTAAAATGTGAAAGATGTGTAATAAAACATTTATTGCACTTATTATTGAAATAACGGTGGACCTGACTAACAGAGGAACGGACGAACTTACTAACTTACTAACTTACTAACTTACTAACTTACTAACTCACTAACTCAATAACTTACTAACTAACTAACTAACTTACCAACTTACTAACCTACTAAATTACTAATTTACTAAATTACCAACTTACTAACTTACTAAATTAACTAACTTACTAACTTACAAACTTACAAACTTACTATCTTACTAGCTTACTAACTTACTAACTTACTAACTTACTAACTTACTAACTTACTAACTACTACCTTACTACCTTACTAACTTACTAAATTACTAAATTACTAATTACTAACTTACTAACTTACTATCTTACTAGCTTACATAACTTACCAACTGCCAACTTACTAACTTACCAACTTACTCACTTACTAGCTTACTAACCTTACTAGCTTACTAACTTATTAACTTACTAACTTACTAACATACTAACTTACTAACTTATAACTTACCAACTTACTCACTTACTAACTTACTCCCTTAATAACTTATAAACTTACTAACATACTAACTTAGTAACTTACTGTCTTACTTACTTACTTACTATCGAATTAACTAACGAAATATCATATTTTCAGTCAAATATCGTATTTTAATATAATATAGCAAACTATTCTACAGTTGTACAAGTAGGAATATTTCTAACGGAAATTAATCTTGTTGACCGGATGTTTAATTTAATAAACACTAGAAAAATTACACCAACTGTAAAAGAAACAAGAGAAGAATTCAAGAAAATTTACTATGCGTTTTGCTTGTTGCCACTTACTTTTGCATTCTTCTCTTTTTAGCTGAACTTGGCATGTTTATTGAAAAAAAAAAAAAAACAAGAAAACGGATAGAAAATAGTTTGCAATGAAAAACAAAATGAGCATTCAACTAACGAGCAAATTACAGCAAAAATATATTTTTATAAAGATTTTATTTACTGCAAATTGTAAATTTTACTTGAACAGGAACAGAAAATAGAAAAATATCGAAATTAAATGTAAAGAAATTAACCTCAAAATATGAGTAATGATTATTAGCAACATTTTGTATATTTACAATTTCCTTTTATATAGATATATGCAAAGTTCTACTTAAATTATTCACAAAATGAGAACTTGATATTGCAGCACAATAATAAAATATCTTTACTACAATATAATTACTTATTTACTTACATATAATTAAGGACCTTGTCATACATTTCCTATTTATTTTTTTCTTGTATTTATTTTTCTATTTTACAATAACTACAATTAAAGGATATAGTTCAAAAACTTAATGACATTTTCAAGTTTGATAATCTGAGAGAGTACTTTTCTCTACTACTTTACAAGTAGTAGTAATTTATTTAATTTGTTTAAGTATGTTGTAATAAGTATGTGATTATAAGGAGTATTATTTAAAAGGAATGTCAGAAAAAACGAAAATGAAAAGAAGATAATGTTGTGGAAAAGAAATGAAAACGGAAAACTTAAGTATTTTCTTAGTTAGTTTTACTTTTGAAAGACGTTGTTGTCGCAGTTTCTGCCACTCAGAGAAAATTTAAGTGATCATTAATCACTATGTGATAAAAACAATTTCTAGAGAAAACTTAACTATCATAAAATTTGCTAAAAAGAACTCGATTTGTAAAATTTTCTAAAGAAAATTTTAAAATAAAGACTGGATGATCATTAAATTTTGTAAAGAAACCAGCTTAGTTAGTTAGTTAGTTAGTTAGTTAGTAGTTAGTTAGTAGTTAGTTAGTAGTAGTAGTTAGTTAGTTAGTTAGTAGTTAGTTAGTCTAGTTAGTTAGTTAGTTAGTAGTTAGTTAGTTAGTTAGTTCGTTAGTTAGTTAGTTAGTTAGTTAGTTAGTTAGTTAGTTAGTAGTTAGTTAGTTAGTGTTAGTTAGTTAGTTAGTTAGTAGTTAGTTAGTTAGTTAGTTAGTTAGTTAGTTTAGTAGTTAGTTAGTTAGTTAGTTAGTTAGTTAGTTAGTAGTTAGTTAGTTAGTTAGTTAGTTAGTTAGTTAGTTAGTTAGTTAGTTAGTTAGTTAGTTAGTTAGTTAGTTAGTTAGTTAGTTAGTTAGTTAGTTAGTTAGTTAGTTAGTTAGTTAGTTAGTTAGTTAGTTAGTTAGTTAGTTAGTTAGTTAGTAGTTAGTTAGTTAGTAGTTAGTTAGTTAGTTAGTTAGTTAGTTAGTAGTTAGTTAGTTAGTTAGTAGTTAGTTAGTTAGTTAGTTAGTTAGTTAGTTAGTTAGTAGTTAGTTAGTTAGTTAGTTAGTTAGTTAGTTAGTTAGTTAGTAGTTAGTTAGTTAGTTAGTTAGTTAGTTAGTTAGTTAGTTAGTTAGTTAGTAGTAGTTAGTAGTTAGTTAGTTAGTTAGTTAGTTAGTTAGTTAGTTAGTTAGTTAGTTTAGTTAGTTAGTTAGTTAGTTAGTTAGTTAGTTAGTTAGTTAGTAGTTAGTAGTTAGTTAGTTAGTTAGTTAGTTAGTAGTTAGTTAGTTAGTTAGTTAGTTAGTTAGTTAGTTAGTTAGTTAGTTAGTTAGTTAGTTAGTAGTTAGTTAGTTAGTTAGTTAGTTAGTTAGTTAGTTAGTAGTTAGTTAGTTAGTTAGTTAGTTAGTTAGTTAGTTAGTTAGTTAGTTAGTTAGTTAGTAGTTAGTTAGTTAGTAGTTAGTTAGTTAGTTAGTTAGTTAGTAGTTAGTTAGTTAGTTAGTTAGTTAGTTAGTTAGTTAGTTAGTTAGTTAGTTAGTTAGTTAGTTAGTTAGTTAGTTAGTAGTTAGTTAGTTAGTTAGTTAGTTAGTTAGTTAGTTAGTTAGTTAGTTAGTTAGTTAGTTAGTTAGTTAGTTAGTTAGTTAGTTAGTTAGTTAGTTAGTAGTTAGTTAGTTAGTTAGTTAGTTAGTTAGTTAGTTAGTTAGTTAGTTAGTTAGTTAGTTAGTTAGTTAGTTAGTTAGTTAGTTAGTTAGTTAGTTAGTTAGTTAGTTAGTTAGTTAGTTAGTTAGTTAGTTAGTTAGTTAGTTAGTTAGTTAGTTAGTTAGTTAGTTAGTTAGTTAGTTAGTTAGTTAGTTAGTTAGTTAGTTAGTTAGTTAGTTAGTTAGTTAGTTAGTTAGTTAGTTAGTTAGTTAGTTAGTTAGTTAGTTAGTTAGTTAGTTAGTTAGTTAGTTAGTTAGTTAGTTAGTAGTTAGTTAGTTAGTTAGTTAGTTAGTTAGTTAGTTAGTTAGTTAGTTAGTTAGTTAGTTAGTTAGTTAGTTAGTTAGTTAGTTAGTTAGTTAGTAGTTAGTTAGTTAGTTAGTTAGTTAGTTAGTTAGTTAGTTAGTTAGTTAGTTAGTTAGTTAGTTAGTTAGTTAGTTAGTTAGTTAGTTAGTTAGTTAGTTAGTTAGTTAGTTAGTTAGTTAGTTAGTTAGTTAGTTAGTTAGTTAGTTAGTTAGTTAGTTAGTTAGTTAGTTAGTTAGTTAGTTAGTTAGTTAGTTAGTTAGTTAGTTAGTTAGTTAGTTAGTTAGTTAGTTAGTTAGTTAGTTAGTTAGTTAGTTAGTTAGTTAGTTAGTAGTTAGTTAGTTAGTTAGTTAGTAGTTAGTTAGTTAGTTAGTTAGTTAGTTAGTTAGTTAGTTAGTTAGTTAGTTAGTTAGTTAGTTAGTTAGTTAGTTAGTTAGTTAGTTAGTTAGTTAGTTAGTTAGTTAGTTAGTTAGTTAGTTAGTTAGTAGTTAGTTAGTTAGTAGTTAGTTAGTTAGTTAGTTAGTTTAGTTAGTTAGTTAGTTAGTAGTTAGTTAGTTAGTTAGTTAGTTAGTTAGTAGTTAGTAGTAGTTAGTTAGTTAGTTAGTTAGTTAGTTAGTTAGTAGTTAGTTAGTTAGTTAGTTAGTTAGTTCGTTAGTTAGTTAGTTAGTTAGTTAGTTAGTTAGTAGTTAGTTAGTTAGTTAGTAGTTAGTTAGTTAGTTAGTAGTTAGTTAGTTAGTTAGTTAGTTAGTTAGTTAGTTAGTTAGTTAGTTAGTTAGTTAGTTAGTTAGTTAGTTAGTTAGTTAGTTAGTTAGTTAGTTAGTTAGTAGTAGTTAGTTAGTTAGTTAGTAGTAGTTAGTTAGTTAGTTAGTTGGTTACTTGGTTACTTGGTTACTTGGTTACTTGGTTACTTGGTTACTTGGTTACTTGGTTACTTGGTTACTTGGTTACTTGGTTACTTGGTTACTTGGTTACTTGGTTATTTGGTTACTTGGTTACTTGGTTACTTGATTAGTTGGTTAGTTGGTTAGTTGGTTAGTTGGTTAGTTGGTTAGTTGGTTAGTTGGTTGGTTGGTTGGTTGGTTGGTTGGTTGGTAAATGTTTTTCTAAGTGTATTTCTTCCTCTTGTTGACAACATAAAGTTGGCTAATTAGTGACAACATTCTTAACAATAACAACAACATTCACATTCTGTTGCACTAAGTTATTTTCATCGACGATGTTCTGGGAAAGATAACGTAAATGAAATCATGAGCATTCATTAAAAAGATCAAAGAACTTGTTGTGTCTTTAGATTCGTGTCGCCACTTCAACAAGTCAACCCAATATGCACTTGTTGGTGCTCGCGATTGCTGCTTCTACTGCCATATTTACTGTTTGTTAGAGCACCTACTTTTAGCTTATAATACACCAGAATTGTATTCAAAATACGAGGGCTAATTAAAAATATTTCTAAATCTATCTTGCTCTTCCTTATTTCTTTACATTCCTTTTCCAAATCACCCTCTTACTTCGTTAATGACTACTAAAAAGAAAACTGCATTTAACTTAAAATACATTATGCGACAAACATCAGTGAAAGGAAAGTAAAAAAGAACAAGTGTAAAAAATATAAAATCATTTACAAAACAAAACACTAAAAGAGCCATTTACACAAATCTTAAGAAACTGTGAAAAAAGTCATTAAAATAATACTATTTTTCCACACAGAGGAATCCGTGTCATATTGTGAAAATGTTGTGATGCTAAATTTATCACTGCAACGACAACAAGTAAACTCAACGACTACAAATTACTTGCTTTTAATGTCATTACAAAGAGGGTGACAGGAAAGGAAGAGACGTGATAAAATATTTGCAATATTATTACAAAGAATAACTGACAAAAATGGGAATAATTTGCTTAATGAGAAATAGGGATTTTGTAAATGATAATTTCTTTTCAAAGAAAATGCTAGCAAAAGAAGAATAAAAAGCTTTAAAGGATAATTTTAGTAGGAAAAAAGTGATTGTTAAGAGTTAATATATGGTTTATAAGTTTTTTTATTTAAATCGAAGTACAAATTTAAGGGAGTTATTCACACTTTTTGAAACATCTACTAAAATATAACACCACACAACACATCATTGAAGTTGCAGGACTTACCACTGCAACATGTTGCTGCTGTTTATCAAGGTCTGCTGAGAAAAAAACTGCAACAGCACTGAAATTAGTACAAGTTATTTCAATTTGTGAAACCTACTATAGAGTCCATATTTAATGTAAATCTCACACCAACATTTAAAACTTTCACACATTTGTTCAAATTAAAACTATCAATGGACCGTTATAATTATTTTCAATTTTTCTATGTTGTTGCACTTAACGGATGCAGCAGTAGTTCGAATGAGTGAATTGTATTTATCTACTATACTCATATGTAAGTATGTTAGTATATTTGTATTGTATTGCCATTTGACAACTACACATACTTATGCATGAAAATCCCACATATTGAGAAAGTGAAAACTAAATATGCTAAGTGAAACTTTTATGTGGCACAAGTATCATAATGGTGCAGCTGAGGAGAATGATGATGATGACTACGATAATGTTGCTGGTGACAAAGAAAATGATAATTTTCAACTTTTAAAATGTAATTAGCAAAAAAATAAAAGGAATCTGGTAACTTGGTTTTGTGTTTAAATGTTGAAAGGAGTTACAATATATGAAGGTGTATTTGAATATACAAAGACAATCGTGTAAAATGTTATATCTTTAATGAACACATGTTAAAAGTATTTAAGCGGGTGTATAACTTCAGTGCATGTTTGTGGCAATAACATTGCAGTCAACTTCATCTTACATTTCATTATTAAACACTCATGTCTTGAGATTCATAAAATAGTTGTTTAAGACTCATGTCTTCCACATTTTTTTACTGGTAGCATTTAATACCAAAAGTAAAATTACATAAAGATTGAAGGGGATTCTTTAACATTTCGTCTAGAACATGGGTGGAACTTTTGACATTTTAGTAATTAAAATGTTAAAGGAAACAATCGACTTGATTACAAACTTTACAATTCGCAATAATGTCACAAGATTTAATTCTTTTCTATTTTTACAAAACATCCCAGAAAAGCAGGTGTATAATATAAATAAGCATTGAAGCAAAAATGTCATCATAGAGTATTGCTTTTTTTCATTTACTAGATAATGTGCTATTATATAGTCTAGTCTATAGTTTATACTACAGTTTATTGTCTAGTCTATATATATATAGTTTATAGTCTAGTCTATAATCTAATATATTGTCTAGTCTATAGTCTAGCCTAGTAAATAGACTATATAGACTAGTCTAAATCTAGTCTATAGTCTAGCCTATAGTCTAGTCTATAGTCTATAGTCTAGTCTATAGTCTAGTCTATAGTCTAGTCTATAGTCTAGTCTATAGTCTAGTCTATAGTCTAGTCTATAGTCTAGTCTATAGTCTAGTCTATAGTCTAGTCTAGTCTAGTCTATAGTCTAGTCTATAGTCTAGTCTATAGTCTAGTCTATAGTCTAGTCTATAGTCTAGTCTATAGTCTAGTCTATAGTCTAGTCTATAGTCTAGTCTATAGTCTAGTCTAAATCTAGATAGTCTAGTCTATAGTCTAGTCTATAGTCTAGTCTATAGTCTAGTCTATAGTCTAGTCTATAGTCTAGTCTATAGTCTAGTCTATAGTCTAGTCTATAGTCTAGTCTATAGTCTAGTCTATAGTCTAGTCTATAGTCTAGTCTATAGTCTAGTCTATAGTCTAGTCTAGTCTAGTCTATAGTCTAGTCTATAGTCTAGTCTATAGTCTAGTCTATAGTCTAGTCTATAGTCTAGTCTATAGTCTAGTCTATAGTCTAGTCTATAGTCTAGTCTATAGTCTAGTCTATAGTCTAGTCTATAGTCTAGTCTATAGTCTAGTCTATAGTCTAGTATATAGTCTAGTATAGTCTAGTCTATAGTCTAGTCTATAGTCTAGTCTATAGTCTAGTCTATAGTCTAGTCTATAGTCTAGTCTATAGTCTAGTCTATAGTCTAGTCTATAGTCTAGTCTATAGTCTAGTCTATAGTCTAGTCTATAGTCTAGTCTATAGTCTAGTCTATAGTCTAGTCTGTAGTCTAGTCTATAGTCTAGTCTATAGTCTAGTCTATAGTCTAGTCTATAGTCTAGTCTATAGTCTAGTCTATAGTCTAGTCTATAGTCTAGTCTATAGTCTAGTCTATAGTCTAGTCTATAGTCTAGTCTATAGTCTAGTCATAGTCTAGTCTAGTCTAGTCTATAGTCTAGTCTATAGTCTAGTCTATAGTCTAGTATATAGTCTAGTCTATAGTCTAGTCTATAGTCTAGTCTATAGTCTAGTCTATAGTCTAGTCTAGTCTATAGTCTAGTCTAGTCTAGTCTATAGTCTAGTCTATAGTCTAGTCTATAGTCTAGTCTATAGTCTAGTCTATAGTCTAGTCTATAGTCTAGTCTATAGTCTAGTCTATAGTCTAGTCTATAGTCTAGTCTATAGTCTAGTCTATAGTCTAGTCTATAGTCTAGTCTATAGTCTAGTCTATAGTCTAGTCTATAGTCTAGTCTATAGTCTAGTCTATAGTCTAGTCTATAGTCTAGTCTATAGTCTAGTCTATAGTCTAGTCTGTAGTCTAGTCTATAGTCTAGTCTATAGTCTAGTCTATAGTCTAGTCTATAGTCTAGTCTATAGTCTAGTCTATAGTCTAGTCTATAGTCTAGTCTATAGTCTAGTCTATAGTCTAGTCTATAGTCTAGTCTATAGTCTAGTCTATAGTCTAGTCTATAGTCTAGTCTATAGTCTATAGTCTAGTCTATAGTCTAGTCTATAGTCTAGTCTATAGTCTAGTCTATAGTCTAGTCTATAGTCTAGTCTATAGTTTCTATAGTCTAGTCTATAGTCTAGTCTATAGTCTAGTTATGTCTAGTCTATAGTCTAGTCTATAGTCTAGTCTATAGTGTCTATAGTCTAGTCTATAGTCTAGTCTATAGTCTAGTCTATAGTCTAGTCTATAGTCTAGTCTTAGTCTAGTCTATAGTCTAGTCTATAGTCTAGTCTATAGTCTAGTCTATAGTCTAGTCTATAGTCTAGTCTATAGTCTAGTCTATAGTCTAGTCTATAGTCTAGTCTATTAGTCTAGTCTATAGTCTAGTCTATAGTCTAGTCTATAGTCTAGTCTATAGTCTAGTCTAGTCTAGTCTGTCTAGTCTAGTCTATAGTCTAGTCTAGTCATAGTCTAGTCTAGTCTATAGTCTAGTCTATAGTCTAGTCTATAGTCTAGTCTATAGTCTAGTCTATAGTCTAGTCTATAGTCTAGTCTATAGTCTAGTCTATAGTCTAGTCTATAGTCTAGTCTATAGTTCTAGTCTATAGTCTAGTCTATAGTCTATAGTCTAGTCTATAGTCTAGTCTATAGTCTAGTCTATAGTCTAGTCTAAGTCTATCTATAGTCTAGTCTATAGTCTAGTCTATAGTCTAGTCTATAGTCTAGTCTATAGTCTAGTCTATAGTCTAGTCTATAGTCTAGTCTATAGTCTAGTCTATAGTCTAGTCCTATAGTCCTAGTCTATAGTCTAGTCTATAGTCTAGTCTATAGTCTAGTCTATAGTCTAGTCTATAGTCTAGTCTATAGTCTAGTCTATAGTCTAGTCTATAGTCTAGTCTATAGTCTAGTCTATAGTCTAGTCTATAGTCTAGTCTATAGTCTAGTCTATAGTCTAGTCTATAGTCTAGTCTATAGTCTAGTCTATAGTCTAGTCTATAGTCTAGTCTATAGTCTAGTCTATAGTCTAGTCTATAGTCTAGTCTATAGTCTAGTCTATAGTCTAGTCTATAGTCTAGTCTATAGTCTAGTCTATAGTCTAGTCTATAGTCTAGTCTATAGTCTAGTCTATAGTCTAGTCTATAGTCTAGTCTATAGTCTAGTCTATAGTCTAGTCTATAGTCTAGTCTATAGTCTAGTCTAGTCTATAGTCTAGTCTATAGTCTAGTCTATAGTCTAGTCTATAGTCTAGTCTATAGTCTAGTCTATAGTCTAGTCTATAGTCTAGTCTATAGTCTAGTCTATAGTCTAGTCTATAGTCTAGTCTATAGTCTAGTCTATAGTCTAGTCTATAGTCTAGTCTATAGTCTAGTCTATAGACTAGACTATAGACTAGACTATAGACTAGACTATAGACTAGACTATAGACTAGACTATAGACTAGTCTATAGTCTAGTCTAGTCTATAGTCTAGTTTATAGTCTAGTCTATAGTCTAGTCTATAGTCTAGTCTATAGTCTAGTCTATAGTCTAGTCTATAGTCTAGTCTATAGTCTAGTTTTAGTCTAGTCTATAGTCTAGTCTATAGTCTAGTCTATAGTCTAGTCTATAGTCTAGTCTATAATCTAGTCTATAGTCTAGTCTATAGTCTAGTCTATAGTCTAGTCTATAGTCTAGTCTATAGTCTAGTCTAGTCTAGTCTAGTCTATAGTCTAGTCTATAGTCTAGTCTATAGTCTAGTCTATAGTCTAGTCTATAGTCTAGTCTATAGTCTAGTCTATAGTCTAGTCTATAGTCGTTTTCAAACATCAGAATAATCAAATTCAATTGTAGTAATGTGGTACCAGTTCGGACATTCAACAGTTATTGTTATAGCGTATGAGTTATTTTCTTACCTTTTATTGAATAATATAAATCATACGTGTGAAAAATTTACTATTTATGTATATTTCACCACAGCGTATGAAGAATTTTCTTTCAATAATTTAATTGAAATTTTCTTTAGAAAACTTTTAATTATTAAATTTACAATAATTAAAGTAAAATAATATGACTTCAAACTATAGTCTAGTCATTAATTTAGCCCATAGTTTCGCCTATAGCTTTTTATTTTTTGCAATATTTCCATTCAATATTTCCTTTGGTGGCCATGTCACATTCAATTCCCTTTGTCTTGATATTGCACATTATTATTGCATTTATATTGCTGTGAATATTTAAAATTTTAATATTTCTCTACTTTATAATAAGTATTGAATTAGTATGTATATGTATGTGCAAATGTTGTGATCTTATATGTATGTGAATATTATTAACATCATCATCATTTATACTGAAATGCATATAAAATGTGGTATTTTGTGTCTTTATTTTTTGGTATATCTTTTCCCAATGGTGATGACAATTTGCTGAAAGTTGTTATGACAATGATGTGACATGGCACATCATTTTTGATGGCTGCCATAATCATAAAATAAATATAGTAAATATAGTAATAATAATGTTAATGATGATAATAATAATGTGATATACATATGTATGTATTTATGTATCTATGTATATACATATATTTGTACATAATGGTACATAAAATGAGCAAATTGATCTAATATGTTTCTACGCATGATGAAATTGCAACAATAAAATCCCTTTTACAATAAAGTATAAGGGAAAAAGAAAACTACAAAAAAACATGGAAACAGATGTATGTACATGAAATATTTTAATATATAAACTGTATACGGGGGTAGTGATAAGTTAAAAATCCAAAATGTATATAATTGTTACTCCACTAGATATTTTCCTTAATATTCTGCAGTTTATAAATTTATTTAAATTTAATTATTTAAAATTTTTAATAGAAATGAATTATATTGTACGTATGATTTATTTCAATTGAAAATGTTCTAAGAAAATTACTCATACGCTATGGTTAAATTTCAATAGTAAATTTTGCACACGTATAATTTATTTTATTAGATGAAATTAAATAAAATAACTCATACGCCATAATCATAACATTGGATGTCTGCACTGGTACCATATTTTAAGAAACGAAACTACTAATCTACTGTCCAAATTTGTGTTCATAATCTCATCTGCAGTCTAGTGCAGTAATGTAGTCTGTAGTATGTTCTAGTCCACAATCATGCCGGTTGTCTGTGGTCTAGTCTATAGTCCATTATATAATGTAATCTAGTCGATTCTATAGTGTAAATTGTGGTATATTATGTTGTCTAGTCTATAATTAATCTATAATCTACACTATAGTCTAGTCCATATACTAGTCTAAATTCTTTCAGAAATTCCTTACAACCCTCGTTTTCTATAAGATACGAAATACGAATCATATTAAGTTTGCTGTTTTCTAATGAATAAAATCTTTAGGAAATACAAAGTGATTTCTTTATTCGAACAATCTATACATGCATAAAATCTACACATATACATAAATAAACACCATTATCCTTAGAAAATATTCAATAATACTCACATACAGACACACACCTAAAGCAACTGCCATTCACACACATTCAAGCGTTAATATTTACTGAACACATGCTATATTTACGAGTTGTACATTAAAGTTTTTTCTAATAATTTCTCCTCTCGTCCATCCCCCATCCTGTCACGCAAACATTGTTCAAAAGTTAATACTGTTTCAATGAACTCTAAATAGTTTTCTCTCATTTTCTCGTACACATACACATGTTTATCTGCTACAACTTAAGCGCATAATACATATAATATTTTAGTAGTTATAGTAGTAAATAGTTTTGCTCTATTTGTGCAGCTATCAAAAGCATCGCCATAATTTTCACTAAAACCATCTATCTCTTTATCTTGCGACTATAGTACAAACATCCAAAACTAATAGTTAAGCTATCTTAGTAGTTTAATGTGTTCACATGTTTTTTATTAATGCATGAGTGTGTAGTATCAAATATCCTTTAAATTCTTGCAAAATTCTTCTGCTTTATGGGCGAAATGCTGAAAGTCAAGTAAAAGAATCCGAAAATAACATTAACAGACACTGAGAGAAACTTTAAATAATATGTCTTAAATGAAAATCAGTAAATTCATTCTAGTTCTCAATATATTTCTCTCAGTGTATGTTGAAACACTATGTTATCTATTTTAGCGCCACCAGTATGTACACGCGATGTCATTTTTTTTGCATTCATTGCTCTACGAAATTGTTCAAGTAATCAACAATGAGAAAGAAGTTGCTTATAGCAATCTGCTTTTAGCAATAATGTTCACCAAGTAATGGTGTCTTAAAGATATTTACACTAAATTTAAAACAGCTGGAAATATTATCTGTTAAAGAAGAGCACTTTTGGCCAGAAGAATTTGAATAAAATAGGCTGTATATAGGCTAGGCAATAGTCTAGTCTATAGTCTAGTCTATAGTTTAGTCTATAGTCTAGTCTATAGTCTAGTCTATAGTCTAGTCTAGTAGTCTAGTCTAGTCTATAGTCTAGTCTATAGTCTAGTCTATAGTCTAGTCTATAGTCTAGTCTATAGTCTAGTCTATAGTCTAGTCTATAGTCTAGTCTATAGTCTAGTCTATAGTCTAGTCTATAGTCTAGTCTATAGTCTAGTCTATAGTCTAGTCTATAGTCTAGTCTATAGTCTAGTCTATAGTCTAGTCTATAGTCTAGTCTATAGTCTAGTCTATAGTCTAGTCTAGAGTCTAGTCTAGTCTATAGTCTAGTCTATAGTCTAGTCTATAGTCTAGTCTAGTCTATAGTCTAGTCTAGTCTATAGTCTAGTCTAGTCTATAGTCTAGTCTAGTCTAGTCTAGTCTAGTCTATAGTCTAGTCTAGTCTATAGTCTAGTCTATAGTCTAGTCTATAGTCTAGTCTATAGTCTAGTCTATAGTCTAGTCTATAGTCTAGTCTATAGTCTAGTCTATAGTCTAGTCTATAGTCTAGTCTATAGTCTAGTCTATAGTCTAGTCTATAGTCTAGTCTATAGTCTAGTCTATAGTCTAGTCTATAGTCTAGTCTATAGTCTAGTCTATAGTCTAATCTATAGTCTAGTCTATAGTCTAGTCTATCTCTAGTCTATAGTCTAGTCTATAGTCTAGTCTATAGTCTAGTCTATAGTCTAGTCTATAGTCTAGTCTATAGTCTAGTCTATAGTCTAGTCTATAGTCTAGTCTATAGTCTAGTCTATAGTCTAGTCTATAGTCTAGTCTATGGTCTAGTCTATAGTCTAGTCTATAGTCTAGTCTATAGTCTAGTCCACAGTCTAGTCTATAGTCTAGTGTATAGTCTAGTCTATAGTCTAGTCTATAGTCTAGTCTATAGTCTAGTCTTTAGTCTAGTCTATAGTCTAGTCTTAGTCTAGTCTATAGTCTAGTCTATAGTCCAGTCTATAGTCTAGTCTATAGTCTAGTCTATTCTAGTCTATAGTCTAGTCTATAGTCTTGTCTATAGTCTAGTCTATAGTCTAGTCTATAGTCTAGTCTATAGTCTAGTCTATAGTCTAGTCTATAGTCTAGTCTATAGTCTAGTCTATAGTCTAGTCTATAGTCTAGTCTATAGTCTTGTCTATAGTCTAGTATATAGTCTAGTCTTTAGTCTAGTCTATAGTCTAGTCTATAGTCTAGTCTATAGTCTAGTCTATAGTCTAGTCTATAGTCTAGTCTATAGTCTAGTCTATAGTCTAGTCTATAGTCTAGTCTATATTCTAGTCTATAGTCTAGTCTATAGTCTAGTCTATAGTCTAGTCTATATTCTAGTCTATAGTCTAGTCTATAGTCTAGTCTATAGTCTAGTCTATAGTCTAGTCTATATTCTAGTCTATAGTCTAGTCTATATTCTAGTCTATAGTCTAGTCTATAGTCTAGTCTATAGTCTAGTCTATAGTCTAGTCTATAGTCTAGTCTATAGTCTAGTCTATAGTCTAGTCCATAGTCTAGTCTATAGTCTAGTCTATAGTCTAGTCTATAGCCTAGTCTATAGTCTAGTCTATAGTCTAGTTTATAGTCTAGCCTATAGTCTAGTCTATAGTCTAGACTAGAGTAAACTATAGAGAGCTCAAGAAATAAAAATAAACTCCTTTTTAAACACCTTTTATCGGTGGCCTAAATCATCTACATATTTTTTGGAGCCACCCTTGTCATAACATATTAGTCTACTAAATAACAGTTAAAGTGTGTCCTCCATTTCATTTTTTGCTTATCAAAATAAGGGGTGTATTATCTAAGAGTATAGCTGCTATCTTCTTTTTCTTTAGCATTTTATTGTTATGGATCTAAGTAGTTCCCAGTGGTGACATACTAAAATTATCTATTGATTGGATTTAAGTGTATTTTGTCTACTTTTATATATAACAAGTTTATTCTTTTTTGTATTAAAATCTCTATGTTTATGGTTTTCACATTGTTTATAGCTAAACTCGTGTTGTACATCAAAGTTAATGATCTTGAGTTGTGGGGTAAAAAGTACTTCCACCTTGGAAACCACAATTGTCATTAAAATAAGGCAAAGAAATCTTCGTTTAGGTTTCAAAAATCTAACGTTAATATTTAAACTTTTATGCATGCAATGGAATTTAAAAAATCAACAAGATTTTTTCGGAAACAACCTTGACATCATATTTCAATATAATGACAAATCTGAAAACTTTCATATGTTAGTGAAAATACTTTTACTTTGAAACACTAATTATGGAAACAGTGTGTTTCAAAACTAGAACTAGAACTAGAACTGAACTAGAACTAGAACTGAACTATAACTGAACTAGAACTGAACTAGAACTGAACTAGAACTGAACTATAACTGAACTATAACTGAACTAGAACTGAACTAGAACTGAACTAGAACTGAACTAGAACTGAACTAGAACTGAACTAGAACTGAACTAGAACTGAACTATAACTGAACTATAACTGAACTAGAACTGAACTAGAACTGAACTAGAACTGAACTAGAACTGAACTAGAACTGAACTAGAACTGAACTAGAACTGAACTAGAACTGAACTAGAACTGAACTAGAACTGAACTAGAACTGAACTAGAACTGAACTAGAACTGAACTAGAACTGAACTAGAACTGAACTAGAACTGAACTAGAACTGAACTAGAACTGAACTAAAACTGAACTAGTACGGAACTAGAACTGAACTAGTACGAACTAGAACTGAACTAGAACTGAACTAGAACTGAACTAGAACTGAACTAGAACTGAACTAGAACTGAACTAGAACTGAACTAGAACTGAACTAGAACTGAACTAGAACTGAACTAGAACTGAACTAGAACTGAACTAGAACTGAACTAGAACTGAACTAGAACTGAACTAGAACTGAACTAGAACTGAACTAGAACTGAACTAGAACTGAACTAGAACTGAACTAGAACTGAACTAGAACTGAACTAGAACTGAACTAGAACTGAACTAGAACTGAACTAGAACTGAACTAGAACTGAACTAGAACTGAACTAGAACTGAACTAGAACTGAACTAGAACTGAACTAGAACTGAACTAGAACTGAACTAGAACTGAACTAGAACTGAACTAGAACTAGAACTGACTAGAACTGAACTAGAACTGAACTAGAACTGAACTAGAACTGAACTAGAACTGAACTAGAACTGAACTAGAACTGAACTAGAACTGAACTAGAACTGAACTAGAACTGAACTAGAACTGAACTAGAACTGAACTAGACTGAACTAGAACTGAACTAGAACTGAACTAGAACTGAACTAGAACTGAACTAGAACTGAACTAGAACTGACTAGAACTGAACTAGAACTGAACTAGAACTGAACTAGAACTGAACTAGAACTGAACTAGAACTACTAGAACTGAACTAGAACTGAATTGTACCTTTTAGCCTTCACTGTAGAACAAAACTATTTTCAAATAAAAACAAGTAAGAAAGTATAGTCGGGCGTGGCCGACCATATGATACCCTACACCAATTATGAATATTAAATGTGATTTATTTTTCATAATAAAGCATTTATCTTCAATATTCCCTTGTTCCGATACATTTAAGCAATTTATGGATGAAAAACTAATTTTCTGAAAGAGGCTTTATATGGGGGCTAGGGGCAAATATGGACCAAGCCCGATAACATTTTGTGAATATATTTATATTTACATAATATTTTATTGTGCTGAATTTCATCGCGATATTTGTGTTTATAAGTTAATTTTGGACATTCAAGTAATTTTCTGAAGGGGACTTTGTATGGGAGCTAGGGTCAAATGGGGCCCGATCTTTATGAAATTTGGCAGGGTCATCAAGACTTCTATAAAACTTAGTTGTGCCGTATTTTATCGATATATCTGTATATTTAACATTTTCTTAACCATTTTTTAACCATTTTCAATAGGCTTCGTCCTTGGGTCAAATAAAACGTGCGTGCCAAATTTCATCCAATTATCTTGAAAATTGCGACCTGTACCTTGCGCTTAATCGACTCAGAAAACGATTCTAAGCCGATTGGTATACTTTAAGGTGGGTCTAGGACGAATATTTTTGTATGTTACAAACATCAGCACAAATCCAATATACCCTCCCCACTAAAGTGGTGTAGGGTATAATTAGAATTGTGAGAATGTATACAAATGTATTCATATAAAAAAAAGATAAATTCCTCTGCAGATCTGAGGGAACAAATTAGTAACCGTTCACATTAACTTTGACGGTACTTAATTAGAACTTGTTTAATTCCTCAGTTAAATCCTTGTATTTATTTTTATATCCATGAAATATTTCACCCTATAAATTACTAGTTCCAAGTACTGCAAAAGTACATACTCATTTTTAGTCAGACTGTTACTTTCAGTTATTTTTCCTTTTCTGCAGTTCTTTAGAATTCATTTTTTGTTGCTACATATAGTTTTCCCCATTCTTTTCTACTTTTGCTGCAGCAATGCAACAAAAACATAGCGACGACCTCACTTTGCGCCTAATTAATATGTTCATCATTGTTAAATTCCCATTAATGTTGCAACAATAAGTCTAAACTAGAGAAAATGTTAAATCCTAAATCTCCTTCTCCTCTTCATTCTACTTCGCTACACTTGCTCCGAGATTTTAAAAAACACAAGGAGTTATCTTAGTCGGCAGCAATTAGAAGATATCACTTGATGACTACGACTGACAATTGTGAAAGCAACCACATGTTGTGATGATTACGTTCATAATCATAATGTTAATGATGCTGATGAAGTGAAAGTTGGTTGTTGCAGCTGAAATCACATTTCTAAACAAAACATCTAGACAATGGAAATTATGACTTTGGGTGATTGAAATAAGAAAAGCTTATGCTTCTAATTAAGAGAACCAAAATGAACGTGGGAGGAATAGGTAAAAGAATGATCTTAGGAACAATAGAAAGTTTTTTTTGTAGTTTTGCAGGTGTGTTTCCTTTTTATGAAAAGGAATGAGTGAACGCATGCACATGTGTATGTCATAATTGTCAACATCAAGGACTAGAAAGTGTGACCTGTATTTAAAGATAAAAAATTCTTATAATTTTTGTCTGCGCAATTCATATATAACGTTAATTATCACTGCATCATTTTACAAAAAGTAGTACTTTAAATAGAATAACAAAAACCTTACAAATAATGGGACGTAGTTGGTGACAATAATAACATAAACTGCAAGTTTATTGTACTAAATGCAAATTGGATGATAATTTTAAATCACTTCCACTTTACGAAAAAATTCTAAATAATTGAACTAAACCTAAACTAAATTAGAACTGAGCTAGAACTGAACTAAAACTGAACTAAAACTGAACTAGAACTGAACTAGAACTGAACTAGAACTGAACTAAAACTGAACTAGAACTGAACTAGAACTGAACTAGAACTGAACTAGAACTGAACTAGAACTGAACTAGAATTGAACTAGAACTGAACTAGAACTGAACTAGAACTGAACTAGAACTGAACTAGAACTGAACTAGAACTGAACTAGAACTGAACTAGAACTGAACTAGAACTGAACTAGAACTGAACTAGAACTGAACTAGAACTGAACTAGAACTGAACTAGAACTAGAACTGAACTAGAACTGAACTAGAACTGAACTAGAACTGAACTAGAACTGAACTAGAACTGAACTAGAACTGAACTAGAACTGAACTAGAACTGAACTAGAACTGAACTAGAACTGAACTAGAACTGAACTAGAACTGAACTAGAACTGAACTAGAACTGAACTAGAACTGAACTGAACTGAACTAGAACTGAACTAGAACTGAACTAGAACTGAATTAGAACTGAACTAGAACTGAACTAGAACTAAACTAGAACTGAACTAGAACTGAACTAGAACTGAACTAGAACTGAACTAGAACTGAACTAGAACTGAACTAGAACTGAACTAGAACTGAACTAGAACTGAACTAGAACTGAACTAGAACTGAACTAGAACTGAACTAGAACTGAACTAGAACTGAACTAGAACTGAACTAGAACTGAACTAGAACTGAACTAGAACTGAACTAGAACTGAACTAGAACTGAACTAGAACTGAACTAGAACTGAACTAGAACTGAACTAGAACTAGAACTGAATTAGAACTGAACTAGAACTAGAACTGAACTAGAACTGAACTAGAACTAGAACTGAACTAGAACTGAACTAGAATTGAACTAGAACCGAACTTGTTTATTCTATATGATTTATAATTTATGTATAAAGAAAATCATAAAATAAAATTTATTTTACAAAAAAACTTTTATTTACAAACGCAGCAGAATTTTATGCATTTGTATTAAAAAATATATATTAAACGATAGACGAATGAAGTAAATTTAAACATAACTATTTACATAAATACTTCAATGTAAAGTAAATATTTAAAAAGAAAATCAAACAGGCGTTTATAAATTTGCAGGATTAAGTAAAAGAAAAAATCCTGATTGTGTGTTAAATGCACAATTTGAAGAACTACAAGTCATCAAGTTGGAATTAAATTTATTTATTTTCATTTTTCTTTATTATTTATTTAAGCTGTTTACAATTGAGTTTTTTATTTAATTTTTTAGTTGTAAATATTCTTAAAGTTGCTGCTTTACTTACAAGTGCATTGGGAACTCAACAATAACGGCAACAGCATTCACTTAAATCGAGTAGAACTGCTCTCTGTTGCAACAAAAAACAATTTTTTTTTCAGAGTTTGAAGTGCTCCCATGCAGAAATTTGATTTTTCTGCATATTTCATGTTGTTGATTTTTTTTCATTTCATTCTTATTTTTTGCAATTTTTAATTCAATTTAACATTTTTCACTTTGTTTTTTTAAAAACAACTTTTATTATGATTTTACTTAGTTGCTGTTGTGTGTACATATTTTTGTATTTGGTCAAAATGTTTACTTTATTTTTCAGTTTTTTTTTTTTTAATTCCAACGAAACGAAGCGGAAGTTGCACAAACGCCATTAGGGAAAATGAATTTTATTTCACATCAACACTCAAAGTTAAATGCAATTTTACAAAAGTATGCAAAATATTTAGAAATTAAAAAAAAAATATCCACTTATTCTGAAAAAAGCATTTATTGCATTAAAAGAGATACTGGAAAAGAAGTACACATTTACTTAAATGCTTTTGCAATAATGGTTGAGGGATGGTTGGTAGGCAGGGTAGCCTAAAACCAGTAAACTGCATCAAACTTATTGTTATGAGAAACCATTCTATAATGTTTTATTCTAAAAAAACAACTACAACTCAAACTGCAAACAAAGAATCACAAACATACTTGTACCAAACAAAAGTAAGAGCCTTGTGGCCTGGTCGAGTTTAACCAACAAAGATAAACAAGTCGACAAATGACGAAACCATATGTGGCCACATTTTGTACTTAAAAGTAATTGCAATATGAATATGTCTAGAAATGTAGTTCAAAGGAGGTTAAAGGACCCCCAACTGCTAAAAATGACTTCATACACTAAATATAAAACCAGTTGGAATGATAATTCAGTTCTATTTTAGTTCTAGTTCAGTTCTAGTTCAGTTCTAGTTCAGTTCTAGTTCAGTTCTAGTCATTCTAGTTCAGTTCTAGTTCAGTTCTAGTTCAGTTCTAGTTCAGTTCTAGTTCAGTTCTAGTTCAGTTCTAGTTCAGTTCTAGTTCAGTTCTAGTTCAGTCTAGTTCAGTTCTAGTTCAGTTCTAGTTCAGTTCTAGTTCAGTTCTAGTTCAGTTCTAGTTTCAGTTCTAGTTCAGTTCTAGTTCAGTTCTAGTTCCAGTTCTAGTTCAGTTCTAGTTCAGTTCTAGTTCAGTTCTAGTTCAGTTCTAGTTCAGTTCAGTTCTAGTTCAGTTCTAGTTCAGTTCAGTTCTAGTTCAGTTCTAGTTCAGTTCTAGTTCAGTTCTAGTTAAGTTCTAGTTCAGTTCTAGTTCAGTTCTAGTTCAGTTCTAGTTCAGTTCTAGTTCAGTTCTAGTTCAGTTCTAGTTCAGTTCTAGTTCAGTTCTAGTTCAGTTCTAGTTCAGTTCTAGTTCAGTTCTAGTTCAGTTCTAGTTCAGTTCTAGTTCAGTTCTAGTTCAGTTCTAGTTCAGTTCTAGTTCAGTTCTAGTTCAGTTCTAGTTCAGTTCTAGTTCAGTTCTAGTTCAGTTCTAGTTCAGTTCTAGTTCAGTTCTAGTTCAGTTCTAGTTCAGTTCTAGTTCAGTTCTAGTTCAGTTCTAGTTCAGTTCTAGTTCAGTTCTAGTTCAGTTCTAGTTCAGTTCTAGTTCAGTTCTAGTTCAGTTCTAGTTCTAGTTCAGTTCTAGTTCTAGTTCAGTTCTAGTTCCAGTTCAGTTCTAGTTCTAGTTCAGTTCTAGTTCAGTTCTAGTTCAGTTTAGTAGTTAGTTCTAGTTCAGTTCTAGTTCAGTTCTAGTTCAGTTCTAGTTCAGTTCTAGTTCAGTTCTAGTTCAGTTCTAGTTCAGTTCTAGTTCAGTTCTAGTTCAGTTCTAGTTCAGTTCTAGTTCAGTTCTAGTTCAGTTCTAGTTCAGTTCTGGTTCAGTTCTAGTTCAGTTCTAGTTCAGTTCTAGCTCAGTTCTAGTTCAGTTCTAGTTCAGTTCTAGTTCAGTTCTAGTTCAGTTCTAGTTCAGTTCTAGTTCAGTTCTAGTTCAGTTCTAGTTCAGTTCTAGTTCAGTTCTAGTTCAGTTCTAGTTCAGTTCTAGTTCAGTTCTAGTTCAGTTCTAGTTCAGTTCTAGTTCAGTTCTAGTTCAGTTCTAGTTCAGTTCTAGTTCAGTTCTAGTTCAGTTCTAGTTCAGTTCTAGTTCAGTTCTAGTTCAGTTCTAGTTCAGTTCTAGTTCAGTTCTAGTTCAGTTCTAGTTCAGTTCTAGTTCAGTTCTAGTTCAGTTCTAGTTCAGTTCTAGTTCAGTTCTAGTTCAGTTCTAGTTCACTTCTAGTTCAGTTCTAGTTCAGTTCTAGTTCAGTTCTAGTTCAGTTCTAGTTCAGTTCTAGTTCAGTTCTAGTTCAGTTCTAGTTCAGTTCTAGTTCAGTTCTAGTTCAGTTAGTTCAGTTCTAGTTCAGTTCTAGTTCAGTTCTAGTTCAGTTCTAGTTCAGTTCTAGTTCAGTTCTAGTTCAGTTCTAGTTCAGTTTAGTTCAGTTCTAGTTCAGTTCTAGTTCAGTTCTAGTTCAGTTCTAGTTCAGTTCTAGTTCAGTTCTAGTTCAGTTCTAGTTCAGTTCTAGTTCAGTTCTAGTTCAGTTCTAGTTCAGTTCTAGTTCAGTTCTAGTTCAGTTCTAGTTCAGTTCTAGTTCAGTTCTAGTTCAGTTCTAGTTCAGTTCTAGTTCAGTTCTAGTTCAGTTCTAGTTCAGTTCTAGTTCAGTTCTAGTTCAGTTCTAGTTCAGTTCTAGTTCAGTTCTAGTTCAGTTCTAGTTCAGTTCTAGTTCAGTTCTAGTTCAGTTCTAGTTCAGTTCTAGTTCAGTTCTAGTTCAGTTCTAGTTCAGTTCTAGTTCAGTTCTAGTTCAGTTCTAGTTCAGTTCTAGTTCAGTTCTAGTTCAGTTCTAGTTCAGTTCTAGTTCAGTTCTAGTTCAGTTCTAGTTCAGTTCTAGTTCAGTTCTAGTTCAGTTCTAGTTCAGTTCTAGTTCAGTTCTAGTTCAGTTCTAGTTCAGTTCTAGTTCAGTTCTAGTTCAGTTCTAGTTCAGTTCTAGTTCAGTTCTAGTTCAGTTCTAGTTCAGTTCTAGTTCAGTTCTAGTTCAGTTCTAGTTCAGTTCTAGTTCAGTTCTAGTTCAGTTCTAGTTCAGTTCTAGTTCAGTTCTAGTTTCAGTTCTAGTTCAGTTCTAGTTCAGTTCTAGTTCAGTTCTAGTTCAGTTCTAGTTCAGTTCTAGTTCAGTTCTAGTTCAGTTCTAGTTCAGTTCTAGTTCAGTTCTAGTTCAGTTCTAGTTCAGTTCTAGTTCAGTTCTAGTTCATTCTAGTTCAGTTCTAGTTCAGTTCTAGTTCAGTTCTAGTTCAGTTCTAGTTCAGTTCTAGTTCAGTTCTAGTTCAGTTCTAGTTCAGTTCTAGTTCAGTTCTAGTTCATTTCTAGTTCAGTTCTAGTTCAGTTCTAGTTCAGTTCTAGTTCAGTTCTAGTTCAGTTCTAGTTCAGTTCTAGTTCAGTTCTAGTTCAGTTCTAGTTCAGTTCTAGTTCAGTTCTAGTTCAGTTCTAGTTCAGTTGTAGTTCAGTTGTAGTTCAGTTGTAGTTCAGTTCTAGTTCAATTCTAGTTCAGTTCTAGTTCAGTTCTAGTTCAGTTCTAGTTCAGTTCTAGTTCAGTTCTAGTTCAGTTCTAGTTCAGTTCTAGTTCAGTTCTAGTTCAGTTCTAGTTCAGTTCTAGTTCAGTTCTAGTTCAGTTCTAGTTCAGTTCTAGTTCAGTTCTAGTTCAGTTCTAGTTCAGTTCTAGTTCAGTTCTAGTTCAGTTCTAGTTCAGTTCTAGTTCAGTTCAGTTCTAGTTCAGTTCTAGTTCAGTTCTAGTTCTAGTTCAGTTTAGTTCAGTTCTAGTTCAGTTCTAGTTCAGTTCTAGTTCAGTTCTAGTTCAGTTCTAGTTCACTTCTAGTTCAGTTCTAGTTCAGTTCCAGTTCAGTTCTAGTTCAGTTCTAGTCAGTTCTAGTTCAGTTCTAGTTCAGTTCCAGTTAAGTTCTAGTTCAGTTCTAGTTCAGTTCTAGTTCAGTTCTAGTTCAGTTCTAGTTCAGTTCTAGTTCAGTTCTAGTTCAGTTCTAGTTCAGTTCTAGTTCAGTTCTAGTTCAGTTCTAGTTCAGTTCTAGTTCAGTTCTAGTTCAGTTCTAGTTCAGTTCTAGTTCAGTTCTAGTTCAGTTCTAGTTCAGTTCTAGTTCAGTTCTAGTTCAGTTCTAGTTCAGTTCTAGTTCAGTTCTAGTTCAGTTCTAGTTCAGTTCTAGTTCAGTTCTAGTTCAGTTCTAGTAGTTCTAGTTAGTTCAGTTCTAGTTCAGTTCTAGTTCAGTCTAGTTCAGTTCTAGTTCAGTTCTAGTTCAGTTCTAGTTCAGTTCTAGTTCAGTTCTAGTTCAGTTCTAGTTCAGTTCTAGTTCAGTTCTAGTTCAGTTCTAGTTCAGTTCTAGTCAGTTAGTTCAGTTCTAGTTCAGTTCTAGTTCAGTTCTAGTTCAGTTCTAGTTCAGTTCTAGTTCAGTTCTAGTTCAGTTCTAGTTCAGTTCTAGTTCAGTTCTAGTTCAGTTCTAGTTCAGTTCTAGTTCAGTTCTAGTTCAGTTCTAGTTCAGTTCTAGTTCAGTTCTAGTTCAGTTCTAGTTCAGTTCTAGTTCAGTTCTAGTTCAGTTCTAGTTCAGTTCTAGTTCAGTTCTAGTTCAGTTCTAGTTCAGTTCTAGTTCAGTTCTAGTTCAGTTCTAGTTCAGTTCTAGTTCAGTTCTAGTTCAGTTCTAGTTCAGTTCTAGTTCAGTTCTAGTTCAGTTCTAGTTCAGTTCTAGTTCAGTTCTAGTTCAGTTCTAGTTCAGTTCTAGTTCAGTTCTAGTTCAGTTCTAGTTCAGTTCTAGTTCAGTTCTAGTTCAGTTCTAGTTCAGTTCTAGTTCAGTTCTAGTTCAGTTCTAGTTCAGTTCTAGTTCAGTTCTAGTTCAGTTTCTAGTTCAGTTCTAGTTCAGTTCTAGTTCAGTTCTAGTTCAGTTCTAGTTCAGTTCTAGTTCAGTTCTAGTTCAGTTCTAGTTCAGTTCTAGTTCTAGTTCAGTTCTAGTTCAGTTCTAGTTCACTTCTAGTTCACTTCTAGTTCAGTACTACATTTTAAGTAAAACAAAATTCGATATAATTTTATGAATATTTATAATTTATCTCAAGCAAGGAAGCGAGTATTTATTTGTAACAACTACTACATATTACAAAATATAACAAATGCTAAGAAGAATGCAAGTGTCTATTTCGCATAAGCACATGAACACTTATTAATTGAAGGTCATATGTTTGCGTCCAAATCTTGGACGATCTGCCTCAGTTTCGGATGTGACAACTTGTAACGAACGTTGAGCATATGACTTTTCAGTTTCAATTTCTCGCTGAGAAAGATGAGACTGTTGATTTTCCAAAACGACCATGTTTAGGTTAGAAAATGAGCTTGAAACTTCATTGATGTCATTACGTCTAGGAGACATATTGTTATTATACGACTCTTGACAATTACGTTGCATAGAGATGTCCAATTGGTGATGGGGTTCTACCATTTCCAGGGAATTCACAGAGTCACTAGGACGTGGTGAATAAAGTGGTATGTCTGTCGACTCATCTACCTGACTATGTATAATGTTATCAGTAGTTTGATTGCGTGGTGAAAATTGCACATGTTCCGCTGCATCTGAGGACTTGAAAGAGTTTTCTTCCTCCTGTATAAACATTTTTAACTTTTCGCTTGAATTTGCTACATTTCCCAAGTGTGTTGCCCTTATTTCCAAGAATTCTTCATGCTTTTTCATTATCTCATTTAAAGATGTTTTTATTAAGAGATGCTCCTCCATAAGAAACTGCTTGAGTTTATTGCAACGCTTTTTATGCTCTTGCTGCCAGATTTCCTCATCGCATTGTAGATGATGCTTGGCCTCGGATTCGTACATGCATTCAATTTGTGAAAGTTTTTGATTTTCCGCCTCCAATTGTTGCTTCAACTCTTGCTCAAATTTCTTTAAGATTTTAGAGTTTTCAACATAATCCATAGATCTCTCCAAAATACTTAAGCAAAGCTTTATTTGATTACGAAATACTTCCGATCTATTGCGCATTAATATTTTTATCTTATATAAATTAAACGAATTGCCAATATCGTTGGATTTAGTTAAAACGGAATATGATTGTTCCAATAACTCCAACTCTTTTTCCAATTCAGTTAAGTTGGCTTTTAACTGTTGTTCTTTACCCTTCAGATCGTCAATCTCATTTTGCTGTTCTCTTAGTTGATCCATGTGATACTCCTGTAAGCAACGTATTTCTTGTATTTCTTTCTCTTCAGTTTTATTGCGTTCATGGTGTAAATTTAGTTGTTTCTCTTTAGCCGCCTCTTCTTCCATTTCACGCTGCAACTGGTGATCCACTACTTCATAATCACTCTTCGATTCATAAATCAAGTTGTCATCATCTACTCCATGACGCCATTTATCATAGAGTTTAGCATCCAACTCCAATTTACGTCTCATTTGCTGTTGTTCCCTTAAATTTTCATCAATATTCTCTAGGGTTTTGGAATCTAAATTTCTACGGGAATTCCTATCCCTCTCCTTATCTTGCAATTCCTGTTCAAAGCTTTTCTTTTCCATTTCTAGGAGTTGTCCGAGTTTTTGTCTTCGTTCGGCTAAAGTTTGCAGATGTTGCTCGGCTTGCTTGTGGTACTTGGGTGTAGTTTGATCACTTTATTGACCGCTTCTTGCAAATATGAGAAAAAGAAAAGAAAATTATTAAATTGTTTAATTAAAAACCATTAATTTTTGAATATTTTAAATAAGGCTGAACTAAATTAATAACAAAAATTGTGCAATCGTTTAAAAACCTTCTAGTTCAGTTCTAGTTCAGTTCTAGTTCAGTTCTAGTTCAGTTCTAGTTCAGTTCTAGTTCAGTTCTATTTCTCGGTGAGAAAGATGATTCTGTTGATTTCCCGAAATGTCCAAGTTCATGTTAGTAAATGATCTTGAGACTTGATTGTCGTTATGGCTTGGAGACATATTGGTATAATACGAATCTTGACAATTATGACGTATGAAAGTGTCCACTTGGTTATGAGGATCATACATTTTCATGGTATGCACACGGCCAATACGACGTGGTGAATAAAGTGGTGTATTGGCTGATTCATCCTGGCTCTTTTTAATATGGTAAGCAGTTTCGTATCGTGGTAAAAATTGCATATTTTTTTCAGCATCTGAAGATGTACAAGCATAATAGCGTGCTGGGTTCTCTTTATCCTGTATTAAAATTTTTAATTTCTCGCTGGAGTTTTCTATGTTTCCCAAGTGTGTAGCCCTTATTTCCAAAAATTCTTCATGTTTTCTCATTATCTCATTTAAAGCAGTTTTTATTAAAATATGCTCGTCCATGATAAACTGCTTGAGCTTTTCGTAACGTTCTTTATTTTCTTGCTGCCAGATCTCCTCGCTGTACTGTAGGTGATGCTTGATTTCGGAATCATGCATGTTTTCAAGTTGTGAAAATTTATGATTTTCCACATCCAATTGTTGATACAACTCGTCCATAAAATTATTTAATATTCGTGAGTTTTCAGCAAATTTCGTAGATCTCTCCAAAATACTTAAGCAAAGTTTAATTTTATTACGAAATACTTCCGATCTGTTGCGCATCAATATTTTTACCTTATATAAGTTAGATGCATTGCCAACATCGATGGGTTTACTTAAAACGGGATAGGATTCTTCTAACAACTCCAGCTCTTTTTCGAATTCATTTAAATTGGCTTTTAACTGTTTTTCTTTTTCCTTCAGATCATCAATCTCCTTTTGCTGTTCTCTTAGCTGATTCATGTGATACTCTTGAAAATAACGTATTTCTCCTATTTCTTTGTCTCTAATTAGTTCTGTATCATCTTGCAGTTCTTCAGTTTTTTTGAGGTCATGGTGTAACTTTAGTTGTCTCTCTTTAGCCGCCTCTTCCTCTTTTTCATGATGCATCTGGTGGTCCATCTGTGTGTCCAACCAATTTAATTCAGCATATGCTTCATTATCACTCTTCGATTCAAATACAAAGTTGTCATCATCCACGCCATCACGCCATTTACCATAAACTTTGGCATCCAACGCCAATTTACGTTTCATTTCATGTTGTTCCTTCAAATTTTCTTCAATATTCTCTAGGGTATTGGTATCTAAATCTAGAAATTCCTGCTCATAGCTTTTCCTTTCCATTTTTAGCAGTTGTCCCAGTTTTTTAGGTCTTTTGACTGAATTCTGTGGTTTCACTTTTGGCTGCAGTGTAGTTTGCAGTTGTTGCTTCGCTTGCTTGTAGCACTCGTGTGTAGTCCAGTTTTCAATGCGGGGCTGTTATTACTTTTTCTTAAAAACGTACTAAAGAAAAGAAGAAAAAAAATTTTAATTTTTTATTTGAACACCATTATTTTTTGAAATGTTTCAGTTCTAGCTTAGTGCTAGTTCAGTTATAGTTTACTTTTAAGTTAGTTCTAGTTCAGTTCTACAGTAGATTTATTTCGTCTTCTGATATTATGACAACAATTTAAATAAAACAAATTTCGCCATATTTTTATTAACATTTATAATTTAACTCAAGCAAAGAAGCGAGTATTTATTTGTGACAATACGAACGAATATAAACTACATACTACAAAATTTACGAAATGCAAATAAGAATGCATATTTTCTTTCGCACAAGCGCTGGATTACATTTTAATCAAAGTCCACATGTTTGCGACCAAATCTTGGACGATCTTCCTCAGTTTCGGGTGTAACAACTTGCAACGAACGTTGGGCATATGACTTTTCAGATTCTATTTCTCCATGAGAAAGATGAGTCAGTTGATTTTCCGAAACGTCCAAGTTTAATATAGTAAATGATTCTGAAACTTGATTGATGCCCTTATGTCTAGGAGACATGTTGTTATCGTACGACTCTTGAGTGTTATGACGTATGGAACTGTCCAATTGGTGTTGAGGATCATCCAGTTCAAGGGTATTCACAAAAGTACTGTGACGTTGTGAATAATGTGGTGTATTATTTGCTGACTCCTTCTGGTTTTTTATAATGTGTCGTGCTGAAAATGGCACATGTCTTGCAGCATCTGAAGACGTACAAGCGTGGTTGCGAGATGATTTCTCTTCGTCCTGTATTACAAATTTTAATTTCTCGCTGGAATTTTCTATAATTCCCAAGTGTGTAGCTCTTATTTCCAAGAACTCTTCATGTCTTTTCATTATATCATTTAAAGAAGTTTTTATTGAAAGATGTTCTTCCATGATAAACTCCTTGAGTTTCTCGTAACGTTCTTTATTCTCTTGCTGCCAGATCTCTTCATTACACTGTAGATGATACTTGCCTTCGGATTCATGCATGTTTTCAAGTTGTGAAAGTTTATGTTTTTCCACATTCAATTGCTGATTCAACTCGTCCTTTAAATTGTTTATTATTCGTGAGTTTTCAGCAAATTTCGTAGATCTCTCCAAAATACTTAAGCAAAGTTTAATTTGATTGCGAAACAATTCCGATCTGTTGCGCATCAATATTTTAACCTTATATAAGTTAGAAGCATTGCCAACATCAATGGGTTTACTTAAAACAGAATAGGATTCTTCCAACAGCTCTAGTTCTTTTTCCAATTCAATTAAATTTGCTTTTAACTGTAGTTCTTTTTCCTTCAGAACATCAATATCCATTTGCTGTCCTCTTAGCTGATTCATGTGATACTCTTGCAAATAGCGTATTTCCCCTATTTCTTTCTCTCTAATTAGTTCTCTCTCTTTTTGTTGTTCTTCAATTTTATTGACTTCATGGTGTAATTTTAGCTGTCTCTCCTGGTGGTCCACTTGTTTGCCCAACCAATTATGTTTAGCCAATACTTCATTATCACTTTTCGATTCAAATACCAAGTTGTCTTCATCCACTTCATCACGCCATTTGCCATAGAGTTTGGACTCCAGCTCTAATTTACGTCTCATTTGATGTTGCTCCTTCAAATTTTCATTGATGTTCTCTAAGGTCTTGCTATCTAAATCGTGCAATTCCTGCTCGTAGCTTTTATTTTCCATTTTTATGATCTGTCCGAGTTTTATTTTGTTTTGGTTCTGTTTTTGTTGCAGTCGTCTTGCAAATATGTCAACTTTAAAAAAAAAAAACGAACTGGAGAAAAGAAGAGAAAAAAATTAAATTGTTTATTTAAATATTTAAACACAGTTATTTTTTTTATTTTTTATAGGGAAAAATAAGGCTGAATTAAGTTATACACAAAAAATTGTGGAATCATTTCAAAACCTTAAGTTCTGCTCTAGTTTAATTTTTGTCCAAGTCTTGTTCAGTTCACTTTTTGTGTAGTTCTAGTTCAGTTCTTGTTCAGTTCTAGTTCAGTTCTAATTCAGTTCTAATTCAGTTCTAGTTCAGTAGTAGTTCAGTTCTAGTTCAGTTCTAGTTCAGTTCTAGTTCAGTTCTAGTTCAGTTCTAGTTCAGTTCTAGTTCAGTTCTAGTTCAGTTCTAGTTCAGTTCTAGTTCAGTTCTAGTTCAGTTCTAGTTCAGTTCTAGTTCAGTTCTAGTTCAGTTCTAGTTCAGTTCTAGTTCAGTTCTAGTTCAGTTCTAGTTCAGTTCTAATTCAGTTCTAGTTCAGTTCTAGTTCAGTTCTAGTTCAGTTCTAGTTCAGTTCTAGTTCAGTTCTAGTTCAGTTCTAGTTCAGTTCTAGTTCAGTTCTAGTTCAGTTCTAGTTCAGTTCTAGTTCAGTTCTAGTTCAGTTCTAGTTCAGTTCTAGTTCAGTTCTAGTTCAGTTCTAGTTCAGTTCTAGTTCAGTTCTAGTTCAGTTCAGTTCAGTTCTAGTTCAGTTCTAGTTCATTTCTAGTTCAGTTCTAGTTCAGTTCTAGTTCAGTTCTAGTTCAGTTCTAGTTCAGTTCTAGTTCAGTTCTAGTTCAGTTCTAGTTCAGTTCTAGTTAAGTTCTAGTTCAGTTCTAGTTCAGTTCTAGTTCAGTTCTAGTTCAGTTCTAGATCAGTTCTAGTTCAGTTCTAGTTCAGTTCTAGTTCAGTTCTAGTTCAGTTCTAGTTCAGTTCTAGTTCAGTTCTAGTTCAGTTCTAGTTCAGTTCTAGTTCAGTTCTAGTTCAGTTCTGAGTCGATTTAGCTACCCAGCAAAAATAAAGCGAAGTACTTCCAAAAGAATAACATTTATCACCACTTCAAAAGTAGCAATTAGTGAATTTTTTTACCTTCTGTGGAAGCCATTCCGAAGAAGCGAAAATAATTATATTTTTTCAATGCTGAAGATAATTATTTTGTTCTTACATTTTGTAAGATAAAAAATTTTATTTTGGGGCTTCTGTTTTAAATGTATCTATTACCCCTATTAATGTTAATATTATTTAAGTCAAATTAGTTGTATTCCATAACAATACAATTTCACTTCCGAATTACTTCCAAAAAAAGGGTATGACAATTACTTCTTAAGAATGACTTCAGAAGTAGTGAATTTGGAATCAAATAAAAAGGACAGCCCTCCTATGACAAGCCTGTGTTAAAATCATCACTTCTTCAAGTGTTTTTCAGTACTTCCATGGAGTAAATTCTACTTCTTTCTCGCTTCTTTGGAAGTTCTTCTTTTGCTGGGTATGTCCGTCTGTCTGTCTGTCTGTCTGTCTGTGTAAAACACGCTCACGTTTAAACTAATCAAAAGAAATCAACCAAATTCACCCAAAATATTTATTGTTATCCTAAGCAGTTTGGTATTGAAAATCAGCAAAATCGGTAAAAGTTATGAGTAAAAAATTCAGACTACCTTCATTACCAAATAAATTTATCTTGATAAAATTCGACACAAATATGTTTTGTGTAGATATGAATCACTCTACGGAATTTTTCCGGATATGCCCGCAATTGGTTATAGCTCATATATAAAGACTACTTTCGAAAATCACCTAAACGCACATATTTCATTAATTAATAAATCTATTAGAGTAAAATTCGACTTTTTTGCATATAAATCATTATACGAAATGTTTTCCTTATCGGTCCATAATTGGTCACAACTCCCATAAAATGACCATTTCCGAAAATTACTTAAATGCACATTGACAATCCAAGCTATCGGGATAAAATTCAACATAAATGTGTATTTTGTATATATAAATCATTTTACGGAATTTTTCCGGATCGGTCCATAATTTCTCTTAGCTCCCATATAAGGTTTACTTCTGAAAATCACTAATATCAATTAATTCTTTATTAAATGATTATATCCGAATTAAATTCGACATCATTATGTTCTGTGTATAGATAAATAATTGTATTAAAATGTTTTCGAACTGGCCGATTAATAGTTCGACATATGCATACATGTTAATACCCTCAATACGGAAACAAAAATTTTGTCAAGTTATCTTAAAATTATATAGTAAAATGGCACTATAACTTGTTTTAGTTGAGTTTAGTTCTACTGTAGATATTTTTCTTCTTCTAGAATTATTACAATAATTTAAATAAAACACAATTCACTATAAATTGATTAACATTTATAATTTAACTCAAGCAAAGAAGCGAGTATTTATTAGTAAGAATATGAATATAAATTTATCTCAAGCAAGAAAGCGTGTACTTATTAGTAACAATAAGAATGACTATAAACTACATACTACAAAAAAACATATACGAAATGCAAATAAGAATGCATATTTTCTTTCGCATAAGCACAGGAGCACTTTCTAATCGAAGGCCATATGTTTGCGACCAAATCTTGGACGATCTGCCTCCGTTTCGGATGTGACAACTTGCAACGAACGTTGGGCATATGCCTTTTCACATTCTATTTCTAGGTGAGAAAGATGAGTCTGTTGATTTTCCGAAACATCCAAGTTTAAGTTAGTAACTGATCCTGAAACTTGATTGACGTCGTTAGGTCTGGGAGACATATTGTTATCGTATGTCTCTTGACAATTATGACGTTTGGAACTGTCGAATTGGTTATGAGGATCATCTAGTTCCAGCGAATTCACAGAGCCACTACGTCGTGGTGCATAAAGTGATGAATCGCCTGACTCCTCTACCTGACTATGTATAATGTTGTTAGCAGATTGATGTCGTGGTGAAAATTGCGCATGTTCCTCCGGTTTTAAAAATTTTAATTGCTCGCTGGAATTTTCCATATTTCCCAAATGTTTAGCTCTTATTTCCAAGAATTCTTCATGTGTTTTCATTATCTCATTTAAAGAAGTTTTTATTGAAAGATGCTCGTCCATGATAAACTTCTTGAGTTTATGGTAACGTTCTTTATTCTCTTGCTGCCAAATCTCCTCGCTGTGCTGTAGATGATGCTTAATGTCGGACTCATGCATGTTTTCAAGTTGTGAAAATTTATGATTTTCTACATTCAATTGTTGATTCAACTCGTCCTTTAAGTTGTTTATCATTCGTGAGTTTTCAGCAAATTTCGTAGATCTCTCCAAAATACTTAAGCATAGTTTAATTTGATTACGAAATACTTCCGATCTGTTGCGCATCAATATTCTGACCTTATATAAGTTAGAAGCATTGCCTACATCAATGGGTTTACATAAAATGGAATAGGATTCTTCCAACAGCTTCAACTCATTTTCCAATTCATTTAAATTGGCTTTTAACTGTTTTTCTTTTTCCTTCAGATCATCAATGTCTTTTCGCTGTTCTCTTAGCTGATTCATGTGATACTCTTGCATATTGCGCATTTCACGTATTTCATTCTCTCTAGTTAGTTGTCTCTCTTCCTGTAGCTCTTCAGTTTTATTGTGTTGTCTCTCTTTAGCAGTCTCTTCCTCTTTTCCATGCTGCAACTGGTGGCCATTCTTCGATTCAAATACCAAGTTGTCATCATTCACTCCATCACACCATTTGCCATAGAGTTTGGTCTCCTGCTCCAATTTACGTCTCATTTGTTGTTGTTCCTTTAAATTTTCCTGCTCATAGTTGTTATCTTCCATTTCTATGCCTGTGTTCGTTTTCAGGTTTTGTTGCAAATATGTAATCTTTTTTTTTAAAGTACTGGAGAAAAGAAAAAAAATTAAAATGTTTATTTAAACACCATTATTTTCTGAAATTTTTAAATAAGAGAAAGTAAGGCTGAATTAAATAATAAACAAAAAATTTTGCAATCATCTCAAAAGTATAAATTAAGCTCTAGTTAAATTTGTGTTCAGTTCTGGGTTTGTTCAATTCTTCAGTTCCGTTCTAGTTCAGTTCTAGTTAAGTTCTAGTTCAGTTCTAGTTTAGTTCTAGTTTAGTTCTAGTTCAGTTCTAGTTCAGTTCTAGTTCAGTTCTAGTTCAAAATTGTTTACGCCATGTATTATTTTATTTTAAATAAAACTAATTTAGCAAAAACTTCGTTAAGATTTTTGATTTAGCTCAGGCAAGGCAGTGAGTATTTATTTGTAATAATGAAAATATAACTACTAATCTAATTTTCTAAATTCAGTCCAAAATATACTAAATGCTAAGGCAATGCTAATGTTTTCTTTCGACAAAGCACTGCAAGTCTTTCTAATTCCAAGCCACACGTTTGCGACCAAATCTTGGTCGTTCTGCTTCAGTCTCGGGTGTGACAATTTGTAATGAACGTTGGGCATTTGTCTTTTGAGATTCTATATCTCGCTGAGAAAGATGAGCCTGTTGACTTTGCCAAACATCCAGGTTTAAGTTAGCAAATGATCTTGAAACTTGATTGATGTCGTTTTTTCTAGGTGACATATTGTTATTATTCGACTCATAACAATTACGACGTGAGGAAAAGTCCACTTGGTGATGAGGTTCTTCCAGTTCCAAGGATTTCACAGAGGGACAACGTCGTGGTGAATAAAGTGGTGTATCGTTTGACTCCTCTAACTGGCTATGTATGATATTGTTAGTACTATGATGTCGTGGTGAAAATTCCACTCGTTTAGCTGCTTCCAAGGATTTGCAAGCTTGGTAACGTGGCGAATTTTCTTCCTCTTGTATTAAAATCTTTAATTTCTCACTGGAATTTTCAATAATTCCCAAATTTGTAGCCCGTATTTCCAAGAGTTCTTCATGTCTTTGCATTATTTCACTTAATGAAGTTTTTATTAAAAGATGTTCCTCCAATAGCATCTCTTTCAGTTTCTCGTAACGTTCTTTATGCTCTTGCTGCCAGGTCTGTTCGTTACACTGAAGATTATACTTGGCCTCGGATTCATACATGCCCTCAATTTGTGAAAGTTTTTGATGTTCCGCTTCCAATTGCTGCTCCAACTCCCTCTTGAAATTTTTTAATATTTGTGGTTTTTCAGCAAAATCTATAGATCTTTCCACAATACTCATGCAAAGTTTAATTTGATTACGAAATACTTCTGATCTCTTGCGTATGAAAATCTTTATCTTATTAAAGTTATGAGCATCACCATAATCAACTGCTTTACTTAAAAAGGCATAGGATTCTTCTAGTAACTCCAGTTCTTTTTCCAAATCATTTAAATTGGCTTTTAACTGTTTTTCTTTTCCCTTTAGATCATCAGTCTCTTTTTGCTGTTCTCTTAGCTGATCCATGTGATACTCTTGCAAATAACGTATTTCTCGTATTTCTTTCTCTCTAATGAGTTGTCTCTCTTTTTGCAGCTCTTCAGTTTTATTGAGTTCATGCTGTAATTTTATTTGTCGCTCTTTAGCCGCCTCTTCCTCCTTCTCACGCTGCAACTGCTGATCCACCTGTTTGTCCAACCAATTAAGTTTAGCCAATACTTCATTATCACTCTTCGATTCAAATAACAAATTATCATCATCCACTCCATGGCGCCATTTACCATAAAGTTTGGCCTCCAACTCCAATTTACGTCTCATTTGCTGTTGTTCCTTTAAATTTTCATCGATTTTCTCTAGGGTCGTGGTATCGAAACTTCTTCGTGGATTCCTATTTCTTTCCTTTTCTTGCAACTCCTGCTCATAGTTTTTCTTTTCCATTTCTAGCAGTTGTGAGAGTTTTTGCTGTCTTTCAGCCAAATTCTTTTGTTTCTCCTTTTGCTGCTGCGTAGTTTGTAATTGTTGCTCGGCTTGCTTGTAGTACTCGGGTGTTGTCCAGTTTTCAAAACGGGCTGTTACTTTACCCCAATGATCGTAATATTTATTAACCGCTTCGGTGCGTTCAATGCGATTATGTTCGTTTTCACGACGTCTTGCAAACAAGGCTTGCAAGTGGGCCGATTTTGTGGACATTTCAGAATGGTAAACTTTTCTAAAAAAAAAGGACTGGGGAAAAGGAGAGAAAATATTTTGTTTAATTGAAAACAATTAGTTTTTGAAAATTTTAAAGAAGGGGAAAATAAGAACAGATATAAACAAAAAATTCGAGACCCTAGAGAGAATAAGTTATAGTTCACTCTATTTCAGTTCTAATTCAGTTCTAGTTCAGTTCAAGTTCAGTTCTAGTAAAGTTCTATTTCAGTTCTAATTCAATTCTAATTCAGTTCTAGTGCAAATATTTATAAATAACATTTCTGATTATTTTTTAAGAAAACAAAACGTTTATAATTTCATATCAACATCCTCAAAACATCTCGGTTAGATTAGTAATGTTATATTATAAATTAAAGTCACAAACTGGAATAAAAATCCCAGATAAAATATTCCTGCCTAACATATTTAAAATGTAAATAATTTGTAGTATTAAAGTGATTGTAATATTAAAATATTAATACAGTTGTTATTTAGAAACCTTCGTTAAGAATCATGAAATTATTACTGACGGTTTTAGCTATTTTTTACTGAAAGTGT
Organism: Lucilia sericata; assembly: GCF_015586225.1. Classification (NCBI taxonomy): domain Eukaryota; kingdom Metazoa; phylum Arthropoda; class Insecta; order Diptera; family Calliphoridae; genus Lucilia; species Lucilia sericata. The sequence goes on along the minus strand of NW_023995563.1, from coordinate 71,942 downwards.
CTGAAAGTGTCTAAAATGTATTAATTATTTTACTACAAAAGAAACACAAGTCACATTTCTAATATTTTCCTTAATTTATTTTAGTATTTAAGGGCATTTTTGGCATTTGCATCTTTACTAAAGCAGAATGGAGTGGTCGTGCTGCCACCTCGGAAACCTCTTTGGACAAGGGTTTAGGTTATGTGGTAATTTATCATTCAGCTGGTGCCTATTTCAATACAACAGACACTTGTGGTTCTCAAATGCGCAATCAATTCACTGATATTGGCTATAATTACGTCATTGGTGGCGATGGCAACATATATGCAGGTTGTGGTGATGGCATTTTAGGTACTCATTCTCGTAATTGGAATAGTAAATCATATGGCATTATGTTTATTGGCAATTATAACAATTATACCGCCACTGCTGCACAAAATTACGAAAGCTAAGGAATTGATTCGTTGGTTGGTATTGGAGGGTTATGTTGCATTCAATTACACTTTATATGGTCATCGTCAGGTGCGTTCAACTGAGTGTCCGGGTAATAAGTTATATGATTAAATTATTTGGAAAGACATCTGAGTTTAAAAAGTTTATTTGAAATAAACAAGTTCAGTTCTAGTTCAGTTCTAGTTCAGTTCTAGTTCAGTTCTAGTTTAGTTCTAGTTCAGTTCTAGTTCAGTTCTAGTTCAGTTCTAGTTCAGTTCTAGTTCAGTTCTAGTTCAGTTCTAGTTCAGTTCTAGTTCAGTTCTAGTTCAGTTCTAGTTCAGTTCTAGTTCAGTTCTAGTTCAGTTCTAGTTCAGTTCTAGTTCAGTTCTAGTTCAGTTCTAGTTCAGTTCTAGTTCAGTTCTAGTTCAGTTCTAGTTCAGTTCTAGTTCAGTTCTAGTTCAGTTCTAGTTCAGTTCTAGTTCAGTTCTAGTTCAGTTCTAGTTCAGTTCTAGTTCAGTTCTAGTTCAGTTCTAGTTCAGTTCTAGTTCAGTTCTAGTTCAGTTCTAGTTCAGTTCTAGTTCAGTTCTAGTTCAGTTCTAGTTCAGTTCTAGTCAGTTCTAGTTCAGTTCTAGTTCAGTTCTAGGTCAGTTCTAATTCAGTTCCAGTTTATTCTCGAACGAGATCAAAAAATACTATTTTATACCTAGGAATGTTTATGAGAAATAATTACACAGCTACTTTGGCATTAATCAGTACAAACGATAATCAATTGACAACACTGATTTGATTACCGACTCATGAGAGAGTCTCATGCTTCAAACAAGCATTAAAGAGAGACCTGTTTAAGCTTAAATCAGAGATGGAAAATACACTATAATAATGTTTGCAAGAAAGGTTTTTTTTTATTAAATTAGGTATTGTATAAAATTACTTTTAAAAAAGAATCATCAAATGGTATAGAAAAGACATTATAAGAAAATTTGTTATTAATGTTACGTTTCTGTAAGTTTACCATCCCTGGTCAGAATGCATTAAACAGTGAGTGAAGAAATGAAAGGGAACGTAATAAAAATAAAATGAAAAAAACACAAATATTTTTATACTGTTGTTTACAAAAACACGCAGTAAATAATGTTTATTAGTTTTTTTTTTTCGCTGAGTATGAAAATAATATTTTTATTTCTTTAAACTGCATAATTCATTCATAAGTTGGAAAACAGTTATTTGCTTTAATGCTCAATACTCTGCGCGCAATTATTCATTCATTCAGTAATTTTATTGAAGTAAACAGGGAATTTGATAGTGTAAAAAATATCAATATACGACGATACGCTTAAATGGGTATGTTTTGTTTATTGTAATATTTTTTATAATGAATTATTAATTAGGTTTATTTAAAAAATATTTTATTATTAAATAATAACAAACTAAAAAATAGCATATATAGTAAAAATACTCCTAAACAAACAAAAAGAAAAATGCCAACATAAATCAATATTTAAATAAATAAACAAATGAATGAATTCTTTGTCAACAACGACAATTTGTTAGAGAAGAAAACTAAAAAAATATCAAAAAAAAAAAAACGAACATGCTAAAAACTATAAATAATCAAATGTTAATGAGAAACAAATATAAACATGTTTATTTTATCGTATTTGTTGTTGTATTTAGATATTTTTAAAATAAACAATATCAATTTAATTTAAAAATAGATTTTGCTTAAAAAAAATTAAGAGTTTTATTTATTTTTTGATTTGTACACCCCCCGACAATAAAACAAAAGTGATTTTCTTTCAATATAAATTTACACCTTTAACCAGTTAAATGATGATATTAATTTATAAAATATGTGTTTTTATATTGTTGCTATTTAAAAAATTGTCTGGCATTTGATTTTTAAACTGGTATTAATAAATAATGAGTGAGTGAGTCACTCTAATCGAATTAAAACAAAAACTACTGATATTAGTTTATTACAATATATCAATAAAAATCCCATTTATGTATGTTAACAGAGAGAAAATTTGAAAAAAGTGAATAAAATAGAAAGAAAAAGATAGTGAGAGTAAAAGCTTTAAGTGCAAAAATGTGTTTTCTAATGTTTGCCAAGGTTGCCAGGTGTCGGGATTTTCCGCTCAAAATTAGAGCTTTTTAGCCTAGAGATACATAGACTAAGACTGTAGACTTTATTATGTAGACTTAACTATGGGACTAGATTATAAACTAGGCTATATACTAGACTTAGCTTTAGACTAGACTAAAACTAGCACTATAGAACTCGACTTTAGACTATAGAGTAGACTTACAGACTAGAGACTAGAGTTTAAGATTATGTAGACTAGACTTCAGAATTATAGACTAGACTATAGACTAGACTATAGACTAGACTAATAGACTAGACTATACTAGACTATAGACTAGACTATAGACTAGACTATAGACTAGACTATAGACTAGACTATAGACTAGACTATAGACTAGACTATAGACTAGACTAGACTATAGACTAGACTATAGACTAGACTATAGACTAGACTATAGACTAGACTATAGACTAGACTATAGACTAGACTATAGACTAGACTATAGACTAGACTATAGACTAGACTATAGACTAGACTATAGACTAGACTATAGACTAGACTATAGACTAGACTATAGACTAGACTATAGACTAGACTATAGACTAGACTATAGACTAGACTATAGACTAGACTAGACTATAGACTAGACTATAGACTAGACTATAGACTAGACTAGACTATAGACTAGACTATAGACTAGACTATAGACTAGACTATAGGCTAGACTATAGACTAGACTATAGACTAGACTATAGACTAGACTATAGACTAGACTATAGACTAGACTATTATTACACTGGTTTTGTATGAACATAAAGATCTCGGTTTCTATTCTTTGCCAAAGCCGATCATTGTTTTAAATTGTTTAAATTTCTTTTGCATTTTAATGTTTTATTTATTTATCTTTTTCCTAGTTGTTATTGCTATTTTGTCACACAAATAACAAATCATAGAAGGGCAAGTGTATTAAATGTATGAGATATTTGTGTAAATTAATTACATTCTGAAATTATAATCAGACATCGGGGAAGTACTTAAAAAGGGTGCAAAGTGTGTTAATCAGTGGTACAAACCAGTGCCAACAAAAACATCACTCAAAATGTAAATCCCATCAAATATATTGAATTTTTTTGATTTTTAAATTAAGTAGAACATTTTAATTTTGATGGCTCTTTGTTGCTCTGTTTACTTTTAAGTTTAGTTTTATTTTAATTGTTTACTTTTTAAATGGGCGGATGGACACTATGAATTCGCTTAACACGTTGAACCCATTTTTTGCATAGAAATTTTGTTAGACTTTGTTTATTTTTGTGATTTATTATTGTTAATTATTTATATTAAATCAACACTTTTCGAAAAAAAAAACAAACATGACATCACACTTTACCAAGCATAAAATTTGTAAATTATTTGAACTTTTATTTCCTCCATTATAATTATAATTGTTTGTTATTAAAAAATTATTTTGTCTAATTTTTGCTGCTTCATCGAGGGGATTTACCTTCGAACAGGTCAAACAAATTTAGGATTTTTAATAATTTTTTTTTTGTCCTATTTATTAAGTGGAAGCAAATAAACTAAACCTGATTTAAAGCAGATTGTCGCTATAAAGAAATTTGGTTTTTTAAATTGAGTTGTTTTTGCTTTTAACTTGCCCAAACAACAAATAAATTTATCTTAAAATCTTTCATCTCACTAAATATGTGAAGGATTTTTTGTTTCGAAATTAATTTGTTACTGCCATTCGATAAAGTTATGAAATAAAAGTGGAGAAAAGAATGTTTATTTATGATATAATCTATAGACTAATCTATACTATAGTCTATAGTCTAGTCTACACTCTAGTATCTAGTCAATAGTCTAATCTATAGTCTAGTCTTGTCTAGTCTAAAGTCTAGACTTGTCTAGTCCAAAGTCTAGTCTATAGTCTAGTCTAAAGTCTAGTCTACTCTATAGTTTAGTCTAAAGTCTAGTCTACTCTATAGTTTAGTCTAAAGTCTAGTCTACTCTATAGTCTAGTCTACTCTATAGTCTAGTCTATAGTCTAGTCTATAGTGTAGTCTGTAGTCTAGTATATAGTCTAGTCTATAGTCTAGTCTATAGTCTAGTCTATAGTCTAGTCTATAGTCTAGTCTATAGTCTAGTCTATAGTCTAGTCTATAGTCTAGTCTAGTCTATAGTCTAGTCTATAGTCTAGTCTATAGTCTAGTCTATAGTCTAGTCTATAGTCTAGTCTATAGTCTAGTCTATAGTCTAGTCTATAGTCTAGTCTATAGTCTAGTCTATAGTCTAGTCTATAGTCTAGTCTATAGTCTAGTCTATAGTCTAGTCTATAGTCTAGTCTATAGTCTAGTCTATAGTCTAGTCTATAGTCTAGTCTATAGTCTAGTCTATAGTCTAGTCTATAGTCTAGTCTATAGTCTAGTCTATAGTCTAGTCTATAGTCTAGTCTATAGTCTATAGTCTAGTCTATAGTCTAGTCTATAGTCTAGTCTATAGTCTAGTCTATAGTCTAGTCTATAGTCTAGTCTATAGTCTAGTCTATAGTCTAGTCTATAGTCTAGTCTAGTCTATAGTCTAGTCTATAGTCTAGTCTATAGTCTAGTCTAGTCTATAGTCTAGTCTATAGTCTAGTCTATAGTCTAGTCTATAGTCTAGTCTATAGTCTAGTCTATAGTCTAGTCTATAGTCTAGTCTATAGTCTAGTCTATAGTCTAGTCTATAGTCTAGTCTATAGTGTAGTCTGTAGTCTAGTCTATAGTCTAGTCTATAGTCTAGTCTATAGTCTAGTCTATAGTCTAGTCTATAGTCTAGTCTATAGTGTAGTCTGTAGTCTAGTCTATAGTCTAGTCTATAGTCTAGTCTATAGTCTAGTCTATAGTCTAGTCTATAGTCTAGTCTATATTCTAGTCTATAGTCTAGTCTATAGTCTAGACTATAGTCTAGACTAGTCTAGTCTATAGTCAAGTCTATAGTCTAGTCTATAGTCTAGTCTATAGTCTAGTCTATAGTCTAGTCTATAGTCTAGTCTATAGTCTAGTCTATAGTCAAGTCTATAGTCTAGTCTATAGTCTAGTCTATAGTCTAGTCTATAGTCTAGTCTATAGTCTAGTCTATAGTCTAGTCTATAGTCTAGTCTATAGTCTAGTCTATAGTCTAGTCTATAGTCTAGTCTATAGTCTAGTCTATAGTCTAGTCTATAGTCTAGTCTATAGTCTAGTCTATAGTCTAGTCTATAGTCTAGTCTATAGTCTAGTCTATAGTCTAGTCTATAGTCTAGTCTATAGTCTAGTCTATAGTCTAGTCTATAGTCTAGTCTATAGTCTAGTCTATAGTCTAGTCTATAGTCTAGTCTATAGTCTAGTCTATAGTCTAGTCTATAGTCTAGTCTATAGTCTAGTCTATAGTCTAGTCTAGTCTAGTCTATAGTCTAGTCTATAGTCTAGTCTATAGTCTAGTCTATAGTCTAGTCTATAGTCTAGTCTATAGTCTAGTCTATAGTCTAGTCTATAGTCTAGTCTATAGTCTAGTCTATAGTCTAGTCTATAGTCTAGTCTATAGTCTAGTCTATAGTCTAGTCTATAGTCTAGTCTATAGTCTAGTCTATAGTCTAGTCTATAGTCTAGTCTATAGTCTAGTCTATAGTCTAGTCTATAGTCTAGTCTATAGTCTAGTCTATAGTCTAGTCTATAGTCTAGTCTATAGTCTAGTCTATAGTCTAGTCTATAGTCTAGTCTATAGTCTAGTCTATAGTCTAGTCTATAGTCTAGTCTATAGTCTAGTCTATAGTCTAGTCTATAGTCTAGTCTATAGTCTAGTCTATAGTCTAGTCTATAGTCTAGTCTATAGTCTAGTCTATAGTCTAGTCTATAGTCTAGTCTATAGTCTAGTCTATAGTCTAGTCTATAGTCTAGTCTATAGTCTAGTCTATAGTCTAGTCTATAGTCTAGTCTATAGTCTAGTCTATAGTCCTAGTCTATAGTCTAGTCTATAGTCTAGTCTATAGTCTAGTCTATAGTCTAGTCTATAGTCTAGTCTATAGTCTAGTCTATAGTCTAGTCTATAGTCTAGTCTATAGTCTAGTCTATAGTCTAGTCTATAGTCTAGTCTATAGTCTAGTCTATAGTCTAGTCTATAGTCTAGTCTATAGTCTAGTCTATAGTCTAGTCTATAGTCTAGTCTATAGTCTAGTCTATAGTCTAGTCTATAGTCTAGTCTATAGTCTAGTCTATAGTCTAGTCTATAGTCTAGTCTATAGTCTAGTCTATAGTCTAGTCTATAGTCTAGTCTATAGTCTAGTCTATAGTCTAGTCTATAGTCTAGTCTATAGTCTAGTCTATAGTCTAGTCTATAGTCTAGTCTATAGTCTAGTCTATAGTCTAGTCTATAGTCTAGTCTATAGTCTAGTCTATAGTCTAGTCTATAGTCTAGTCTATAGTCTAGTCTATAGTCTAGTCTATAGTCTAGTCTATAGTCTAGTCTATAGTCTAGTCTATAGTCTAGTCTATAGTCTAGTCTATAGTCTAGTCTATAGTCTAGTCTATAGTCTAGTCTATAGTCTAGTCTATAGTCTAGTCTATAGTCTAGTCTATAGTCTAGTCTATAGTCTAGTCTATAGTCTAGTCTATAGTCTAGTCTATAGTCTAGTCTATAGTCTAATCTATAGTCTAGTCTATAGTCTAGTCTATAGTCTAGTTTATAGTCTAGTCTATAGTCTAGTCTATAGCCTAGTCTACAGTCTAGTCTATAGTCTAGTCTATAATATAGTCTATCTAGTATATAGTCTATAATCTAGTCTATCTAGTATATAGTATTGTGTATAGTCAAAAAGACAATTTAATTCAACTCATTAAAATGGCAACTTCATCCATTCAATTAACAAAAAACGTTAATTTGAAAATAGATTAATTCATTAACTTTGACATAAAGAACATTAATGTGAAAAAACGCAAAAACTTTAAAAAAAATAATGAATAATTATGACAAACAACACATGTTAGTAATAATTTTATTTTAAACACCTTTTAATCAAGAATGTTGGTAATTTTTTGCACTTAAATTAAAAATGAGTTTGAAAACTATATTTACAGCGTTTTTATACATTCAGTAGCAATGTAATTCCCACTACAACTGTTAAATGTAATTTAATGAATGAATGACTGAATGAATTGTTCTGCATGAACAAAATCAAGCAGAGGCTAACAAATACGTTCAAGCAAATAACAAGCGATGGCGCACCAATAAATAATAAATTAATTAATAAATTTTATATGTAACAACAACAACAATTAACTATATAAAAGCGCGAAAACAACCAATGACTATGGGAATTAAAACCAAGCAAAAAAGGTAAACATTATACAATATAAATATATAAATTTCCGACTCAGACCAAACACTCAACTTCCGAATTCGCAAGCTAACAGAGTGTATTACTTTTTTGGCTCTACACTCTAAACAATTTACTCTAACTTAAAGCAAATACTACTCAGAGTCAAGTAGTCCAAAACTGTGCGGTATTTTTTTTTTTTTTTCAAGTTGTTTTCATTTTGGTTCGTTCCCAAACACCTTACTTAGGAGAGAAGTGTGAGAGTATTTTTAATGTTTCTGGTTTCCGATGATTTTTTTTTATATTTTATTCCTTCTTTCACGACCACAATTGATTAGTTGTGTTTAACAAATCAAAATAATAACAATAATAATCTACTTATAATAAAAATGAAATGAATATGTGAATTTATAAAAAAAAAAAAAAAAATAATTATAAAAAAACATAAAATAAAAATTGTTATAAATAAAAAAATAATCAAAAATACTTGTTCAATAGTACAAAAACTATAAAATACAACAAAATTCTTGCCAATTTTTCTTGAATTAAAGTTCCTAAATAAATTTCTTATCAGTTAAAGAAAAAGCTAAAACAAAAGTTCCTATTATAAAACAAAAAACTACAACAACAAAAAGTATTTATTTCAAAAAATAAAAAAACTTTCAAAAATCAACAACATAACAAATTAGAAAAAAAAAGAAATTAGAAAAATTATCAAGCAAATATAACATGACAGCTTTCGGTTTAGTTCTGTTATCAATGATGGGTAAGTTGACTTATCAAATGTTTTTTAACATTTTCATTAATTGTATTATTTTTTTATAAAAAAATAATTCAACACGCCATGTATAAGTTGTCATAATTCCGGTTTGCTTATAAATGTTAGAACTAACTTTCCTATAGAGTGATGTACTAACAAAGAACTAGTGTAGTAAGTAGTTCTTTAGTTATAGCTAAGTATCACTTTTATCACACAATGTCCTAAAGGGAAGAAATTTACTTTTATTAAGTCCCTTAGTGGGCAAAATCGAAATAAATCTGCCATCTTATGAACTTCGGTTCTGATCGAAAGGAAATATTACTTAGTCGTAGCCAAGGAGTTTTCGATTGTAAGTTTTCAAGATGGACCTCACAAACCTACCAATGATGGCGCAGTAGAAACTCTAGTTTTTACTCGGCTTTAGAGATTTTTATATTTTCTGAAAGTCCTCGACTAGGTCTTACGCGAACTATTAATTTCTTTTATTTTATTTTCAAAAAATGTCCATACTCTGGTTGGTTTTTTTTTAATATCAGACAGAAATTTAGACCCATTTTCCTAAAATTTCTTTAAACTCAATTTTTAAAACCTCAATTATTTTCTGAACACTTAATGAAAATGTCCATAGATATTATGAATTTTTTCTCTGAGGGCCGAAATAACAAAAATCTCAAAATTGTTAATTTTTATTAGTTTTTGGTTAATTCTTTGATTTATGAAAAATTTCATGTAATGTATAAAATTTTTTTCTTCAAATTTATGAAAATTTTCATAAATATTATGATTGTTTTCCTTTGTGGTCTAAAATAACAAAAATATCATTCAATTTCCAACATTATAGTTAAAGACTAAATTTGTTTGAAAAAATTGAACGTAAAGTTGGTTATAAAATCAAAATCGGATACAGTCAATCATAGCGATACCGTAAACTTCAATTACAATATTTTTAATAGTTCTTTCGGCCGATAAAATAAAAAACAAGCAGTCAGATTTATGTATAAACTTTTTATAAATTTAGTGAAAAAAATCCCTGATATCAAAAGGTCATATTGTTTTTTATAACTTATCAAAAAATAAAAATCCCCAATTACCAATATAAAACGAAAGCCAATGACAAAAATATATTCAGGCCACATAAAACTAGGGAATACCCGGCAGTTCACCAGGGAGTTAATGTAATTCTTTTTAAACAGAAATTTTGCCAAAAGATTTAATTAATTGGTGGATTTTTGAATAATTTGTTATCGATTGATTATCACAAAAGCGGGTCCAAATAAAGGGAAATCGATTAAAGTTTTAGTGTTCCCCAGTAACTAGGGGAGTAATCAATTGATACTTTAGTGTCCCTTAGTAATATAGAAAGACATTTTAATCTCTTTCAATAAGCACTTAGTAACCAAGTGGGTATTCAATTGACACATTATTGTCCCCTGGTAGTCATAAGGGTAATCAATTGACAGTTTAGTTTTTCTAAGTTATATGGAGAGCGGTACTTTGAACCGTTTTTTTAGCTACCTTAGAAAGTGTTTATTGATTCCACAAAATGTCTCTTTGCAAATAAACACTAAGGGGTCAATTGTCTCCCCAAGTAGTCACTTATTATGCTGTAATATACGTTCATATTAAGATTAACTCTTTTTATCGGCAATAGTTTTTCTTTTTATTTAATTTTACTGCTAATCAAGGAATATTTTAAACTAGTTGTTTCCAACTAGTTCCATAAAGAACTGTCGGGTACCTACATAGTTCTCAACACAGATACATATACATTTAAACCTAAAAAATTGCATTTCATGTAATAACCACAAAAGACCATTAATTTTTGGCATTAAAACAATTTATAACCTTTATAAATGAAAAAAAGTACAAAAATTCAAAGAGAGATAACAAATATTAAAGCGCCAAAAACCTTTATAGAAATTTTTGAAAAAAAAAATTAATTGTTAATAAAACAAATATTATTATAAAAAATAAAAATTTGTATAAAAACAAGAATTATTAAAAATTAAAGCGGTTCTTTTTTAGCTATTTGTTTTTATTTTGCATTATTAAATAATTGACTAACTTTATTGTTGTTATTATTTAACAAAGTTATTAAATTAAATTATTTGCAAAAAAAAATTAATTAAACTAGACAGGCAAATTGCGAGATTTATTTGTTAAAAACAGAAAACATTTTAGAAATTTGTTAGAAAGAAATTTGTTATTTTACATGAAGATTGACTATTAAGGGAAACATTATTAATTAATTAAATGTCAAAATTAATTAGAAATATTAGTTGTCATTTGTGAGAAATATTAGATTTTAAAGTTATATTTATTTTGTGCTCAAAAATAAGTGATTTTTCCTAGGCTTCAAAATAAATTTAATAGTTAATTAATTATTTTATGTTTTTGTTTTAAATAAATATTTTTTTCTTTTTATTTCGTTTTACTGGACATTTAATAAATTGACTAAGATTTCCACAGATATAATGATATCTTACAATTTATTAATGGGAATCGACAGTGGTCCTAATCGTTGTTTTTACACTAAAGTTTTTTTTTCTTTTTATTTCGTTTTACTGTAAATCAAATAATATTAGTAATAATTTCGTCAGGAAATCTGAAAAACTTAACTAAGAGAACGGGAGAGAAATCGGATTTACAACCTTTTAAAAACAAGATTTTTTTTTGCAAACTAATATTAATTGATAAGAGAAATAAGAGGGGAGGAAAACCTTATAAAAAACAATCAAAAATTCCAAAGAACTTTAAAAAACTAAACCAAAACTTTTCAACTTCTAGTCTTTATTCAATAGTGAGAGGAAAGAGAATTCAGAAAAAAGCATTAATAAAAATATTTTATAGCTATGTTAAATTTATTTTGTTTAAACAAAAATTTGTTAAACTAAACTATTAAAACAAAAAAAAATCACCTTGAAAACTAGTACTTTAAACTAATAAAATAATCTATACATTTGATGTTAACACTAAAATATTTCCCCCCAAAAAAAACAGTTCATTAAACTCTACAATATCTTTTTTAAATATTAAAAAACAAACAAGACTAAATAAATACATAAAAGATAAAAAACATAATAGTCTATAAAATTTCAAAGAAAATCAGATATAAAATTTGAAATTAATTTTCTTGAAATAAAAACAAATTCTAAATTAAAGATAAAACACATGTTTAAACTTGACCCTTTGGGTTAATAACCGTTTGATAAAATTTTCAAACTTTTTTTTTTAAGTGCAGTATTTGTAAGTATGTACTTAAATGTTATATTTGAAAAAAAAATTTTGCAGCAATCTATTTGATTTATACAAAATATGTACATACTTTTTAAAGTAGTTGAAGTGTTTGTTTTGTTATATATTTTTCGATCGTACATATGTTTGTATGTAGTTTATTTTGTATATATTGTAGTCAGTAAGTAGTAGTAATATTTAACTTACTTCTTATCAATCAACAAATACTTAAATAAATTATATGCATAATAACAAATACATATAGGTATATTTGGAAAATGTTGTTGGTACTTATTGTATTCCAGTGGAATTTATTATTTACAAATCTTTTTAATGCAATTTTATTGACATTTTCTTCAAATTGAATTTTATTTAATGATTCTTGTTATGCACTGAAAAAAATCCATGCCTAATACATACGAAAAATGTCGTACATTGTACGAATCTTTCGTTGTTTTTTACCACGAAATTCTTTCGTAATATATACGAAATTGTACGAAATATTTTAGTATAATACAAAATAATCTTGGAAAAATTAATTTACATAAATTGAAAAAAGTGAATTTTGAATAAATGTGGTAAAAATTACGAAATATTAATTTATGCAAACAATTTTGTTCATTTTAAAATAATTTTTCTAATTTTAGTTCAAAATTATTCTCCACACGAATTTTTAATTTTTTTTTTTATGAAAATAGTTCGTCAATTATATTATACTTCTTAAATTTTATAAAAATGTTGTAATTTTGTTTAATATTAATATACTTAATATCATTATGTTTAATTTCGCTAAAATTTAAGAAAAAAATATTACGAAAGGTTTTCGTAAAAATAGAAAAGGTTTTATTAGGTAATATTTCGTATTATACACGAAATTTTTGTAAATATTACGAAAATATAAGTTACGAAATTTTTTTTCGTAAAGTTGAGCATGGATTATTTTCAGTGTGGAGATTAATTTATGTATGTATTATGTTATTTTTAATGATATGCAAATTTATTTGCAATTGATTTCATTTTCTTTATACTTCATTACTTGCGATGATATTTAAATTAATAAGCTGTTATTTATTGAAAATAATTTTTTTTTAATGGAAATTTTGTAATCTATTCATGAATAAATAGTTAAACTTTCAATTTAACTTGTTACATATTGTTCTAAGAATCACAAATATTCGAAAATTCCGAACATCGGACCAAAATTACCGCAACCACGTTTAAATGAATTTTTAAACTTTACTGTTTAAAAGATAGTTTTTATATGAAACCCAGAGACCAAAGTATACAGTTCTAAAGGAGCTGCACTGAATCCAATTCGTTTTTAAGAATTTTACCAAAATATCAGGTTTTAAAGATATCATGCCTTATCGTAACTTAAGATAAAAGTTTAATCTCTGTTGTATCTTCTCCCTTTTTTGTGATATATTAACCTAAATTTTGAAACAACCAAATAACTTCTCGAAATTCTGATGTGAATGATAAATTCTGAGATTCCAGATTCGGATTTAGCTTAATTCTTTAGAAATATAAACTTCGGTCTCAGGTTTAAAGAATTATTCTTCTGTGTTTTATTAGAAGGCTAAAGTGAAGCTTATTACATTATTTATGAAACAACTCCGATATTCCGGAAAGGACTTGATAAAATCGTCGACCAATATTTGCTCTAGTTTAGATTCGATCATACTTTCAATAGACATATCGCTGGATAAATGGGCATTAGTATTCGGATTTAACTTAATCCTTTATAAATATATACATACTTCGATCACAGGGTTAAGGAAATATTCGTCTGTGTTTATTAGAGAGCTAAAGTTAAGCTAATTTCATTATTTATGATACAACTCTGATATTCCGGAAAAATATCTATATAAAGGACTAAATACAATCGTCGACCAATATCGGCAATTTTTAATGCCAAACAAACTTTACAATCGAAAATAATTGCTATAGTTTAGGTTCTATCATGCTTTTAATAGACAGATAGGTAAATACATAGACATTGGTCGATTTTCTTAGAATCACACAAGGAACCAGAATATACTCCTATATCTATTTGGATGATTTTTCAATGTAAACTCGATATTTCACGGAAATTACATATTCCCATGAAAATTAAATTTTTCAATAAAAATCCAATATTTTATTAAAAATCCAAATGATTATTAAAAATTCGATATTTTAATGGAAATCCGATATTTAGCTTTTCACTAAAAAATCAAATTTACTCTAAAAATCCAAATTTTCACTAAAATTTCAAGTTCTTTACTGGTATTTCACTAAAAAATCGATTTTTCCCTATATATTTCGCTATAAATCTGGTTTTCTTACTAAAAATGGAATATTTCACTAAAAATCTAATTTTTTTATTGAAGATTTAAATTATCACTTCAGTACGATGATATTTTATAAGAGATTCGGTATTTCACTAATAATCCGTTATTTCACCAAAAGATTAGATTTTTCGTTAAAAATTCAATATTTCACTATAAATTCTATATTTCACTATAAATTTTTATTTTACTAAAAATCTAAATTATCATTAAATTTTTATACCCACCATCAAAAAAGATGGGGGGTATATTGTTTTTGTCATTCCGTTTGTAACACATTGAAATATTCGTCTAAGACCCATAAAAGTATATATATTCTGGGTCCTTATAAGATTCTAAGACGATCTAGCCATGTCCGTCCGTCTGTCCGTCTGTCCGTCTGTCCGTCTGTCCGTCTGTCTGTCTGTCTGTCTGTCTGTCTGTCTGTTGAAAACACGATAGAGTCCAAATGGAAGCAGCTAGCGAGCTGAAATTTTGCACAGATACTTCTAGTTGATGCAGTTTGTTTGGTATTGAAAATGGGCAATATCGGTCCACAATTTCGCCTAGCCCCCATATAAGGCCCCCTTCAGAATATGACTTTATCGCTCATAACTTGCTAAGGCAAGAACCAATAGCGGTGAAATTTGGCACAAATATGTTTTATGGGAACGTAAATCTCTTCGTAGAATTTTATAAGGATCGGTCCATAATTGACCCTACCCCCCATATAAAGTCCCCTTCAGAAAATGACTTTATCGCCCATAACTGCCTAAGAAAAGCATCAATAGCGGTGAAATTCAGCACAAACATGTTTTATGGAAACCTAAATCTCTCTGTAAAATTTTATAAGGATCGGTTTATAATTGACCCTACCCCCCATATAAAGTCCCCTTCAGAAAATGACTTTATCGCTCATAACTTGCTAAGGGAAGAACCAATAGCGGTGAAATTCGGCACAAACATGTTTTATAGGAACCTAAATCTCTTTTTAAAATTTTATAAGGATAGGCTTATAATTGACCCTACCCCCCATATAAAGTCCCCTTCAGAAAATGACTTTATCGCCCATAACTGCCTAAGAAAAGCATCAATAGCGGTGAAATTCGGCACAAACATGTTTTATGGGAACCTAAATCTCTTCGTAGAATTTTATAAGGATCGGTCCATAATTGACCCTACCCCCCATATAAAGTCCCCTTCAGAAAATGACTTTATCGCTCATAACTTGCTAAGGGAAGACCCAATAGCGGTGAAATTCGGCACAAACATGTTTTATGGCAACCTAAATCTCTTTTTAAAATTTTATAAGGATAGGCTCATAATTGACCCTACCCCCCATATAAAGTCCCCTTCAGAAAATGACTTTATCGCCCATAACTGGCTAAGAGAATCATCAATAGCGGTGAAATTCAGCACAAACATGTTTTATGGGAACATAAATCTCTCTGTAAAATTTTATAAGGATCGGTCCATAATTGACCCTACCCCCCATATAAAGTCCCCTTCAAAAATGACTTTATAGCTCATAACTTGCTAAGGGAAGAACCAATAGCGGTGAAATTCGGCACAAACATGTTTCATGGGAACCTAAATCTCTTTTTTAAATTTTATAAGGATAGGCTCATAATTGACCCTACCCCCCATATAAAGTCCCCTTCAGAAAATGACTTTATCGCCCATAACTGGCTAAGAGAAGCATCAGTAGCGGTGAAATTCGGCACAAACATGTTCTATAGGAACATAAATCTCTCCGTGGAATTTTATAAGGATAGGCCCATAATTGACCCTACCCCCCATATAAAGTCCCCTTCAGAAATGACTTTATCGCCCATTACTGAATAAGAGAAGCATCAATAGCGGTGAAATTCGGCACAAACATGTTCTATGGGAACATAAATCTCTTTGTAAAATTTTATAAGGCCCATAATTGACCCTACCCCCCATATAAAGTCCCCTTCAGAAAATGACTTTATCGCCCATAACTGGCTAAGAGAAGCATCAATAGCGGTGAAATTCGGCACAAACATGTTTTATGGGAACATAAATCTCTTCATATAATTTTATAAGGATCGGTCCATAATTGACCCTACCCCCCATATAAAGTCCTCTTCAGAAAATGACTTTATCGCCCATGACTGGCTAAGAAAAGCATCAATAGCGATGAAATTCGGCACAAACATGTTTTATAAGAATTTAAATCTCTTCGTAAAATTTTATAAGGATCGGTTCATAATTGACCCTACCCCCAATACAAGGGCCCCTTCATAAAATGACTTTAATGCTCATATCTGACTTTAAGAAACATATGTGCATATATATAGCAATAAAATTCTACATAAAAAATTTTTATAGGAACTAAAATCATGTTCTTAAATTTTATGAGGGTGGGTCCATAATTGACCCTACCCCCCATATAAGGTCTCCTTCAGAAAATGACTTTAAGGCACAAACTAGTTTTGTGTGAGCCAAAAGTTCTTTATCAAATTTTATAAGGATCGGTCCTTAATTAGCCCTATCCCCCTTGTAAGGTCCCCTTCAGAAAATGACTTTAAAGCTCATTACTAGCTTAAAACTGCGAGTACTGAGTACGAAATGAACAATTTTCGTATTAGCTACAATCTCTCACTAAATTTTATGAGAATCAGTCTGTAATTGACCATACCCCCCTATAAGGTCCCCTTCGGAAAATTACTTTAACGCTCATTACTGACTCAAAAATGCTATTACAGTGAAATTCTACGTAAACAAGTTTTGTACTAGCCAAAAACTATTTATCGCATTTTATGGAGATCGGTCTATAACTGACCCCACCCTCCATATAAGGTCCCCCTCAGATAGTGACTGTAACGCTCGTTACTGGCTGTAACGCTCAAATGCGACTACAGCGATGAAATTTCACATAAACAAGTTTTGTATGAGTTTATGGTTATAAATATTGGATCAAACAAAATTAATATTTTTAATTCGGAAGAGCACGGTCCATGCTTTTATTAAATTCCCTCTTCCAAATATTTCCCTGATGTTCATAATAATATCGACATATGATTCAACATAGATCGATAATATCAAAGTTTATTTATAAGGATGATTTGATGGTGGGTATATAAGATTCGGCATGGCCGAATATAACACTCTTACTTGTTTTTACTTAAATTTGAATTTGTGTGAAAATTTAAATTTTTAGTGAAAATTTTAATTTTAAACGAAACATCGAATTTCTAGTGGCATATTATGGTATTATAATTGTAATATTGGATATAAGTAAGAAAATCTGATTTATAGTGACATATCGGATTTTTAGTGAAAAATCGGATTTTCACTAAGATTCCAAATTTTCACAAAAATTTCAAATTTTTACCACTTTTTACAAAAAAAAAATCGAAATTTAACTAAAATTCTAATTTTTCACTAAAAATACGATATTTTACTATAAATACGATTCTAGAATGAAATTTCTGAAATTTTCTATTCTATAGAAATTTTGCATTTCACTAAAAATCCGATATTTCACTAAAAATCCACTATAATTCCGATTTATCACTGAAAATTTAATTTTTCACTTAAAATCTACTTTTTGATAAAAATCAAAAATTTCACAAAAAAATCAGAATTTTGAATAAAAATCCAATATTTCACTAAAAATCCAATATTTCTCTATAATTCCAATTTTTCACTGAAATTTATGATTTTTATATTTTTTAGAAAAAATCCTATTTTTCATTGAAAATTCAAATTTTTTTTGGTGATTTTTCAAAAGTAGTTTTTCTTTAAAAAAAAAATTAAAGATGATTAATTTCTAAAAAAAAATATCAAGTCATGATTCAAAGTTTTTGACGTTTTCCTGACTAAATACTAATAAACATTTAAAATTTTTTTTAATTTTTCTATTTTTTTCTATTAACTGTATTACAAAAACCCCTTTTTTATATCTAAATAATTACAGACAAAGAAATATCATTCCTTTCAATCAAAACAATTATTTGATTTAAATCAATTAAAAGCACATAATGTTTTAATCGTTTGCTTTTTTAAGTTTCTAAGAAAAGGGTTTTTTTTTTGTATCTCGGTTGTATAAGAAAAATGTTTCTTAGAAAATTTCACTCATACAAGACTTAAGTAAAATGAACATATAAAAAAACTGCAAAACAAAAAAAAAAAGTACTACATAAGACTTGCCGCTGCTTCCTACAATAACTATTGAAGCCCAACATTAAATCAAACAAAACAAACCAACTAACCACAAGTAAAAAAAATCCCCCAAATGACCATGACAATTATTTATTTATATAAAAATACTAGAACTTGAACTTAAATGCGAATGCCACAGCCAAACTATGGAAAACAAACGAAGCGTTCATACAGACAATATTTATTGAGTAGAATAGTATTTTAATTTTTTTAGTTAGTTTTCAAAGGCTAAGCCCCGATAAATAACGCACTGCGTTAAGAGTGTTTAAATTATAGAACTCAATAATAAAATTTACACAATTAAACAAGAATTTTATTTATAAACAAATATACAAGAATTGCAAGTCTGTGTTGAAGAAAAAATAAATACTACAAAATGAAGTGTCTACTACAAGTTTATCCGGATATTTATAGTGAGTTTCGTTTTGTTACTATATTTATCTATTCTTAATATTTGCATACTTCCTTTATTTGTAACTTATTTGAAATACTTGTTTAAATAAATTGTAAAGTTAAGTGTATTAAATTTATATGTAAAAGAATTAAGTGGTTTTAAACATTACATAATTGTTATTAATTGATTTATATTTAACTAATGAATTTGGTTATTAAAATAAAAACTAAAAAAAAAAACTAACTAAACCATAGACTAGTCAGTCGACAAGTCCATAGACTAGTCCATACACTAGTCAGTAGACTAATCAATAAACTAGTCCATGGACTAGTCCATACACAAGTTAATAAACTAGTCCAAAGACTAATCAATAGACTAGTCCATGGATAAGTTCACAGATTTGTTCATTGATTAGTCTATACTAATGCATAATCTAATCAAAAGACTATAAGAAAGGTAAAAGAGTCAAAAGAATAGTCAATAGACTATACTTTTGACTCGACTAGTCAATAGACTAGTTCATAGAATGGTCAATAGAATAGTCCATAGAACAGTCAATAGATTAGTCCATAGAGTACTCAGTAGACTAGTAGTCCATATAATAGTCCATAGACTATTTATACTAGTCAATAGATTAATCCATATACTAGTCTATTGACTAGTATCGTCTAGTCCATAGACTGGTCAATAGCCTAATCCATTGACTTGTCAATAGTCTAGTCCATAGACTAGTCTATAGAGTAGTCAGTAGAGTAGTTCATAGATTAGTCCATAGAATAGTCAATAGACTATTCAATAACCTAGTCCATAGAGTAGTCAATAGACAAGTCCATAGAATAGTCAATGGAGTAGTCAATAGACAAGTCTATAGAATAGTCAATGGACTAGTCAATAGGCTAGTCAATAGAGTAGCCAATAGACTAGTCAATAGACAAGTCCATAGAGTAGTCAATAGAATAGTCCATAGACTAGTCAATAACCTAGTCCATAGGGTAGTCAATAGAATAGACCATAAACGAGTCAATAGACTACTGAATAGACTAGTAAATAGACTAATCCATATAATAGTCGATAGACTAATCAAAAAAACTAGTCCATAGCCTAGTCGATATACTAATCAGGAAACTAATCCATAGACTCGTAAATAAACTAGTCCATAGACTAATCCATCAATAGTCCATAGACTATTCATTAAACTAGTCCAATTACTATTCAATAGACTTTTTTCTCGACACAGATTCCTTAATGAACTACTCGAAACATGTTATCATTAATATGATTATTCTGAAATAACAAAGACTTTTCGAACCCTTATAACCACTTCGCTCCATACGGTTTTATATAACTCTTTAAATATGACGCATCGTTAAACCAAATAAACTTTTAAGTTTACTTCCGAACAAAATTGAAATCTAGCATTATAACTACCAACATATTAGGAGTTTAACCCCTGTCTTTATCTTAAGCATAAAGTGTTTTTTTTTACCTTATACACGTCATAAGTTTAACACGTGTATAAAATCCATACAATTTGTCATTTAACCTATTTAAATGTTCCGGTAATTTTTGTTTATTTTTAACATTAACTAGTTTAATTTTAGTATGCAAATTAGCAACATGATTTAAATTTTGCAAATCAGATTTCAAAGCAGAAATGTCAACTATTCAAAAACAACAAAATAATATAGAATCCCTAAGTAAACAAACAAAAAATTAAAATCGCTTATTTCAACAAAAACTAATTAACTTATACACTTTTCTATTCACACCACACATTCCTAATACGAGTTTGCGTTTTATCGTCGTGTTCTTGCATTTTTAGTATTAGCAAAAAATTTCACTTCTCTGGCAACACTGTTTACGAATGTGTCATACATTTAACGGTATTTTAATTTAAGAGTTGCCAATTGTGATAAAATAAAGACAACTATTTAAAGTTTTTTTTTTAGTAATGTCAAGCCTATTAAAAATTCTACGTAATAACTAAAAATAGAAATTTAAATTCAAATTAAATATGTATGAATAAACACGTCAATCTTTTTTAAATTGATGTGCCCAAATAAAGTAAGTGATGAAAAATATCTACATATTAACAGAAAGTTTTTGAGGAAGTTTAGCCAGTCAGTAATTCTGCAGTCATTAAACGACATTAAGGCGAGAGAGTGTTAACAAAAAGTCACAAAAATCGTATAAAAAAGCGTGGTATTTTTTTTAAATTAATTCATAACAGTTAAAAATCGACAAATTATAGATTCAAAAATAGTATTTGCAAGTAAAACCATAAAAGGAAACAAAATAAAATCGTAGTTTAGTTTAAATAAGTGAAGATAAGAAAAACTTACAGTTTTTAAAATTCAAAGTGTGACGTCAAAGGCGCGACAATAACTGAAAGAAATGGAAAAAAATTTAGGTAAATCTTTTGTTTTGAAATTAAAATTTTAAATGAATTTTAAGTTTTTTTTGTTTAGCTAAACTGGTTTATGTATAAACTTTGATTTTTATTCAAATCTATTTATTGCACTGAAAATATAAAGTCGGTATTAACGGTTGAGAATGGCATAACCGAATTATAAAAACTCTACACCTGGGCAGGTATTTTGCACAGCATGAGCTCCTATGCTCTCACCCATAAGTCACAAGTCTATAGTCTAGTCTATAGTCTAGTCAATAGTCTAGTCTATAGTCTAGTCTATAGTCTAGTCTATAGTATAGTCTAGAGTTTAGTCTTTGGTTTAGTCTATAGTCTAGTCTATAGTCTAGTCTATAGTCTAGTCTATAGTCTAGTCTATAGTCTAGTATATAGTCTAGTCTAGTATATAGTCTAGTCTAGTCTATAGTCTAGTCTATAGTCTAGTCTAGTCTAGTCTAGTCTAGTCTAGTCTATAGTCTAGTCTAGTCTAGTCTAGTCTAGTCTAGTCTAGTCTAGTCTAGTCTAGTCTAGTCTAGTCTAGTCTAGTCTAGTCTTGTCTAGTCTAGTCTTGTCTTGTCTTGTCTAGTCTAGTCTAGTCTAGTCTAGTCTAGTCTAGTCTAGTCTAGTCTAGTCTAGTCTAGTCTAGTCTATAGTCTATAGTCTAGTCTATTCTAGTCTATAGTCTAGTCTAGTCTTGTTTAGTCTAGTCTAGTCTATAGTCTAATCTATAGTCTAGTCTAGTCTATAGATTATAGTCTATAGATTATAGTCTGTAGTCTATAGTGTATAGTCTATAGTCTAGTCTATAGTCTATAGTCTAGTCGAGTCTAGTCGAGTCGAGTCTAGTCTAGTCTAGTCTAGTCTAGTCTAGTCTAGTCTAGTCTAGTCTAGTCTAGTCTAGTCTAGTCTAGTCTAGTCTAGTCTATAGTCTATAGTCTAGTCTAGTCTATAGTCTAGTCTAGTCTATAGTCTAGTCTATAGTCTAGTCTATAGTCTAGTCTATAGTCTAGTCTATAGTCTAGTCTATAGTCTAGTCTATAGTCTAGTCTATAGTCTAGTCTATAGTCTAGTCTATAGTCTAGTCTATAGTCTAGTCTATAGTCTAGTCTATAGTCTAGTCTATAGTCTAGTCTATAGTCTAGTCTATAGTCTAGTCTATAGTCTAGTTTATAGTCTAGTCTATAGTCTAGTCTATAGTCTAGTCTATAGTCTAGTCTATAGTCTAGTGTATAGTCTAGTCTATAGTCTAGTGTATAGTCTAGTCTATAGTCTAGTCTATAGTCTAGTCTATAGTCTAGTCTATAGTCTGGTTCATAGTCTAGTCTATAGCCTCCAACCTTGCGGTCTTCTGGGTTACATATTATCGAAGAGTTTGAACTTAAATATTTTAATACACTCGGGGAAACACCAATATCTGATGTTATAAAAAATATTTAACATTTTTAAAACATTTAATACAATAATAAACCAACACGTTATAGCCATACTTTGATAGAATAGATAAATTGTTTTTATTTTTATAAAATAAGTGTATTTTAAATTAATATTTAAAATACATCAGGCATTAAGTCATTTCGATCACTGATTATAAATGTCACACTCTGTTTTATAAATATATATGATTATTTTTTGTTAAATAATTACGGTGAAATACCCTTTTTTTTGACACAAAACAATAAAAAATTACCACAATTTAATATTAAGTACGAAACATTTAATTTAAAACAACTAGATATATGATGTAAATTAAAATGTTAACACATTAAAATTAAATTAAATCATAACATATCTATTAATTTTTTATTTAAATTCAACTAAATCAATCTTCATTTCAATTGAATTTTTTAGGTGTAGGACACATGCAGCAGCCTCATTCTCATATGGTTACACGGGCGGAATGGGGTGCCCGTACACCCACAATGGTAGAACATTTTCCAGGGCCTTCACCATTTGTTATCATACATCATTCCTATCAACCGGCTGCCTGTTTTACCAATGAGGACTGTCAAAGGGCCATGAGATCTATGCAGGATTATCATCAATTGGAAAGGGGTTGGAATGATATTGGCTATAGTTTTGCCATAGGTGGTGATGGTAATATTTATGTGGGTCGTGGTTTTAATGTTATCGGCGCTCATGCTCCCAAATACAATGACAAAAGTGTGGGCATTTGTTTGATAGGCGATTGGAGAAGTAAGTTTTAATAATAAATCATATTAAAAGTTTTTAACTAAATTATATATATTTTCTTTTTAGCCGATTTACCTCCTCCCCAAATGTTAAAGGCAGCCAAGGATTTAATAGCTTTTGGTGTGGCTAAGGGTTATATCCATCCCGAATATAAGTTAATGGGTCATCGACAAGTACGTGATACCGAGTGTCCGGGTGGTCGTTTATTTGATGAAATTTCTACTTGGCAACACTTTAGTCCCAAAGTCAATGCTACCGAAAATGAAGTTAATTAAAAATTATAGTTCAAATGTAAATGTCTACTTTAGTTAGTTAATTAAATCATTTTATAATTTAAGTAGGATCTGTTAAGAAATTTTTATATATATATTTATATGCAATCAACTTTGGTGTCTTATTTTTTGCTTATTAAATGCAAATAAATTATTTACAAAGAATGGTGTTGTAATTTTAATTATTCTTAGACATTTTTACCGAAATATCTTCGATAGAAATTAAGATCAATCTTTTTCCATTTAAGGAAAAGTTTATATAGAATTTGTAATAAGAAATTTCCCAGTCTGTATACAATTCCTACTAACATTGATACAGAGATGGCCTAGGACGTACAATGGGTCCAAACAAAGAAATATTTTATTTCCAGCTGCGGCTGAGAATTGAAACATTGGATTACATGATCCGTTCAGTAGTCCTATGTAATACAGGCATGGATCATGTTTACTTTTTTTCATAAGACCATGTTAAGTATCATGTACTCCCTATCTATCTATCTAAGTATCTAACTATCTAACTATCTATCTATCTATCTATCTATCTATCTATCTATCTATCTATCTATCTATCTATCTATCTATCTATCTATCTATCTATCTATCTATCTATCTATCTATCTATCTATCTATCTATCTATCTATCTATCTATCTATCTATCTATTTATCTATCTATCTATCTATCTATCTATCTATCTATCTATCTATCTATCTATCTATCTATCTATCTATCTATCTATCTATCTATCTATCTATCTATCTATCTATCTATCTATCTATCTATCTATCTATCTATCTATCTATCTATCTATCTATCTATCTATCTATCTATCTATCTATCTATCTATCTATCTATCTATCTATCTATCTATCTATCTATCTATCTATCTATCTATAGTGCTACTTCTTTCACCACAACTGCTTTAAAAGACATCTGTTTTGTATTTTTTTTTTACAAAAACATCGAATTAAATTGAACATTTTTTACGCATCTCTATAAGTATCTACACTTTACTAACACTTTTTATCATCTACTCTTTCAACATTCTTATCAACATCATCTCCTTAGGAAAAAAGCAACAGCAGCAAATCAAATCGTATCAATTAAAATGAAAAATAAATCGATTTAATCTATTCTAAACGATTCTATACAATTCAATACTTTACTTTCATACACATAAATAAAATGTCAATTGCAGTTAAAGAAATAATAAGAAAATTATAGAGAAAAAAGTTGTATTTAAAAGTACAAAAGCTTTAAACGCAAAAAAGTTATACTAGAAAATTTAGAAAAAATTTTAAAATGTAAAAAAGTATGAAATGTGTGATATTTTTTCCATAAAATTTTAAGACTCTAACAAAAAAACTACTAAAAAAACCTAAAAATCAAATATAAAGACAGATAAAGTCGTCAAGAAAACAAATTTTACTTTGTTAAAATGGGTTTGGATTTTTTGGATGAATGGTATTTATTACAAGGTAAGAAATTCAATGTTGTTAATGATGATAACAAGAACAGAAGGTTTGTAATGACAATACTGTTGTCATTTCTCCTTGGTTTTTTTTACTATACATTTTCATAGTGAATGTAAACCACACGCCATAATCAACATTAAGTATCATCATCGTATTCATTCATTATAATAAACTTAAAATATATTTGACTTTTTCTCCGTAATTCTTTTGTAAATTAAAAGTAGATATTTTCTACTTTTTTTTGTTTTTCTTTTGTGAATTTTTTTCTTGTAGAATAAATTCACTTGCGTAATTGTAAAAGAAAAATAATTGGCTATAATTTTTATGCGGTTTTACTTTCTGTATGTGATACTCTACGGTGGGTATAGAAGTTCAATATTTAATAAAATACTGATAGATAGGTGGTGAGATTATATTTTTATATAGTTGCAGGAAAATTTTAACTTTCAAATTCAACTTGTCGTTAATACTGATATCTTGACACTTTTTTGTGTTGTCTTAGTGGGTAATTGGAAAAAAAGTAGCAATTCTTTTAGTACCAACTAAATGTACCAATATAGGGTGTTTAAAATTCGCCACTCCGTCTAGATATATTTTCATCTTTATTATTTCTCTCTTGATTTTTTTTTTTTGGTAATTTCTTTTGCAGATTTTTAATTTGTAATTTTATTTACTTTATTTTTATCTCTCTGACATTTACATTGAAAAACAAAAGAGGTTATTTTTGTGACACTTGTCTTTTCACTATGTATTTTTTCGTTATATTTTCTTTAATTTTCATTATTATTACTTACAGACAAAATAAGTTGATTTTCATTTGCTGTTTGCTTTTCTTTTTTTAATATCATAGCATTTTTCTTTTGTTATTCTCAAACAAACAATTTTAATTGGGCCATTTACCACCAACATCATTTAGTCTATTTAAGGTAATTAACACATTATCATCTCCAACGTCATTGGGAAAAACAAAAAAAGAAAAACACTTGATAAGTGTAGGAGGCAGTTCACATTTTCTTTCATTTATACTTCTTTTATTTATAATTTCTGAGAGGGATTTTCGCGTTAATACTCTTGAGTAATGGACATATTGTATGTGGAGATTCGTAAGAGATTTATCTCTCAATTGGAAATTGACAGTCCATATAATATAGAATTTAAATGTAAGTGCTAATGTATAGTTTTTAATGTTATTATTTCAATTTGTTTTTTTTTTTTTTTTCACCCACAACCCATTCTTAAGCTTTCATATTGTACTTTATAAAATGGTGATTTGTTAAAAAATCCCTTTTCAATTTATCATTTATTTGTTTCAATATATAAAGCTTATAATCCTCAAAGGTACTTTATTATAAAACAATTATACAATATTGCTTTATTTGACAACATGACAGCTGGGTAGAAAAGGTAATATTGTTATTAATTATTAAAACAAAATCACAGAAAGTCATTTATTTTAAAGGACTGCTTGTTGTCACACATTTTTTAAACTAAACTTAATTAGGGAAAACATACGTAAATTTTTTAATTAATTAACTTACAATGTCTAGCAAAAATCTTTTTTTTTCAAAGATTTTACATAAGAAATACTTTTTTAATTCAAAAACCTTGCATTTTGCGTAAACTAAACAACAATCATTCTCTCTTTCACTCTCACTAACATTTCCATTATCCAAAAACAGGGGCCAAATGCAACAAAATAGTATAGTCATTCTCGACCTACACCTTGATATTTTTTCGAAAGTCGGCCTAATTGGGAGTTTTGATCAAATAGTAATAAATCATCACAAGCATCATCACTGTAACATAATTCCTGTACGTATAAACGAAACTAGACCTTTATTGTGATCTATGCTGAAATTTGGATTATATTATAGACTAGACTATAGACTAGACTATATACTAGACTATAGACTAGACTATAGACTACACTATAGACGAGACTATAGACTACACTATAGACGAGACTATAGACTAGACTATAGACGAGACTAGGCTATAGACTAGACTATAGACTAGACTATCTAGACTATAGACTAGACTATAGACTATACTATAGACTAGACTATAGACTAGACTATAGACTAGACTATAGACTAGACTATAGACTAGACTATAGACTAGACTATAGACTAGACTATAGACTAGACTATAGACTAGACTATAGACTAGACTATAGACTAGACTATAGACTAGACTATAGACTAGACTATAGACTAGACTATAGACTAGACTATAGACTAGACTATAGACTAGACTATAGACTAGACTATAGACTAGACTATAGACTAGACTATAGACTAGACTATAGACTAGACTATAGACTAGACTATAGTCTAGACTATAGACTAGACTATAGACTAGACTATAGACTAGAATATAGACTAGACTATAGACTATAGACTAGACTATACTAACTAGAATAGACTAGACTATAGACTAGACTATAGACTAGACTATAGACTAGACTATAGACTAGACTATAGACTAGACTATAGACTAGACTATAGACTAGACTATAGACTAGACTATAGACTAGACTATAGACTAGACTATAGACTAGACTATAGACTAGACTATAGACTAGACTATAGACTAGACTATAGACTAGACTATAGACTAGACTAGAGACTAGACTATGACTAGACTATAGACTAGACTATAGACTAGACTATAGACTAGACTATAGACTAGACTATAGACTAGACTATAGACTAGACTATAGACTAGACTATAGACTAGACTATAGACTAGACTATAGACTAGACTATAGACTAGACTATAGACTAGACTATAGACTAGACTATAGACTAGACTATAGACTAGACTATAGACTAGACTATAGACTAGACTATAGACTAGACTATAGACTAGACTATAGACTAGACTATAGACTAGACTATAGACTAGACTATAGACTAGACTATAGACTAGACTATAGACTAGACTATAGACTAGACTATAGACTAGACTATAGACTAGACTATAGACTAGACTATAGACTAGACTATAGACTAGACTATAGACTAGACTATAGACTAGACTATAGACTAGACTATAGACTAGACTATAGACTAGACTATAGACTAGACTATAGACTAGACTATAGACTAGACTATAGACTAGACTATAGACTAGACTATAGACTAGACTATAGACTAGACTATAGACTAGACTATAGACTAGACTATAGACTAGACTATAGACTAGACTATAGACTAGACTATAGACTAGACTATAGACTAGACTAGACTATAGACTAGACTATAGACTAGACTATAGACTAGACTATAGACTAGACTATAGACTAGACTATAGACTAGACTATAGACTAGACTATAGACTAGACTATAGACTACTAGACTAGACTTTTTCGCGAAAAAAAGAAAAAAATTGATTAAACATTAATTTTCACTCAAGTATTATTAGTATTTTGGATTAAATATTATCTTAAAATGAAGGAAATAAACAAAACTGTTTTGTTTATAAAATAAACTATAAAGAAAGATTTTGTTTTACATATTTATTAAAAATATTACTCTTCAAAACACAAATTTTCCTTATATTCAATTTATATATTAAATTTTTCCATATAAATGATATTGAAAATAACCACAATTGCATAAACATTTAAAAAAAACCTCCAAAAGAAGAACAATGAACTGCCCCCAAAAACAAGAAAAACGAACAAATATTGTTAATTATAATTAAATAAAAAAACATTAAGAAATAAACAATATTTCATAGACGACTGACTGCAAACAATTTTCTTTTTGTATAACAAACTCTACAAATCAAATGGAAATGACATGAAGATGGAGAAAAAAAAAACAAGAAAAAGAAAAAGCAAGTGTAAGGGTGGGGGAACAATCTCCTTGTTAATGAAAATTTCGAAATACTAAATATACAACAAATGTGGTCATCCTCAGTAAACAACAACAAAATGTTTAACGAAAATTTTCTGAAAAAAAAAACATCATTAACACTCACTTCACTCACTCACTTTTGCTCACGAAAATATTCCAAATTGAAAACACAAAAAATGAAATAATGCAAATACCGCAAAATATTTTTGCATTTGGAGCAACAATAAACAGGAGAATAGATCTGGCAGACAAGAGAGCAGAGTACATACAAAGAGCAGAGCAGTGCTAAGATCCGGAAAAACTCTTTAACGGAAATATAAAATAAACTGAGGAATTATACTAAAACATTTTCAAAAATACTTTTTTACAGAGAAAATTGAAAATTTTAGAATTTTCTTTTTTTGATTTTTATTTGGCCAAATGAAACTTTTGCCAGCCATAATTTGACTAGTTCATTTTAGGCCGTGGAACGATATTGTCTAGATATAATTTTGTACGTTTTAGTGCGTAAGGTCGAACAAACACACACAGAAATATAAAAAAAGAAAAAAATCTAAAGAAAATATTTCTATTTGTATGGAAAAAAAGTATTGAAAAAAATATAAAAACGAACAGTGCAAAGTGTAAAGAATTATTTTTATAAAAAAGTATATATAATTGGAAATAAAAAAGAACAAATCTAAAAAAAAAATACTGGATAAAAAT
Organism: Lucilia sericata; assembly: GCF_015586225.1. Classification (NCBI taxonomy): domain Eukaryota; kingdom Metazoa; phylum Arthropoda; class Insecta; order Diptera; family Calliphoridae; genus Lucilia; species Lucilia sericata. The sequence goes on along the minus strand of NW_023995563.1, from coordinate 42,313 downwards.
ATCAAGAAATTTATTTTAAACAAATTTAAAAAAACCTTGAAGACTTTCAGCTTAAAAAAAACACAACAACTGTTTAAGGGTTTTAAAAATATAAAAATTTTCGAAAATATAGTGATTTATCCATTTTATTAATTGCCTTAATTTGGCCTTAATTTGACATATTTGTAGTTTATTTGTATTACAATATTTTTGTCAATAATGCATATAAAATATTTATTTAATTAAATAATGTTCTATATATTGTAGCAAAGTGACACAATGAATATTTTTTAAATTCAAAATATATTGCGTTATAACGCCTCCATAAATTTATTTTTATACAAAATTTATTATTTTTTTTTTTTTTTTAAATTTTTGTCCGTTCTTTTTTCGTCGTTTTTCTCGTAGGAAATTAAACTTTTATTTTATATTTTTGTGTTTTGTATATGTGTACAAAAATGTTTTTTTTTTTTTTTTTTTTGTTTTATTCGCCTTTATTTCAGACATTTCGGTTCGTTCTTTAATTCAAAAAATACACAAATAGTATTTATTGTATGTATGTATAACAAAGAATATATACGGCGGACTGAATGATGTGTGATGCTACAGTCGGTGACTGGGAAAAAGTTTAAGGGGTTTTGAATAATTTAGATGACTGCAAGAGAATCAAGAATCTTGTATCAATATTTATAGAATTAAAATATTGATTTCGATTGTTATCGAAATCGATCGATAAAACCTCTATTACATCAAAAAGTGTAGAAAAATTGCTTTTTGGAAAGTGTTTAATCTTTGTTGAGACATTCGTAAAAAGAAGGGAAATTAAGAAACTAACATTAACTCTGTCAGAGAATGACCAGAAGTTTTTTTTCTCGGCAAACAGTCCTTAGCATAGGTCTACTTTTTTCCTTTTTTTAATAAACCAAAACCTCGCATTTTTCGAAAGAGAATTGCTTTCACCTTTTCCTCTCTAGACTTGGTTGTAAATAAGCACTTTTGCTTAAAATAAGCCTTTAGTATGGATTTAATCGAGCACGAAATCGTTTTTTCGTTCTTATCTGTCAAACGAAGATTCTCGTTACATTTCCTAGATCTGGAGGCAGATCTAGATTCAAAAGCGACAGAAATCTCTATTAGAAACATCTGATTAAAGTTAAACTTCTATTTAAAATGGAATGAATGTTTTCATCATAGTGTGATCTTTGGCGAATGTCGTTATTAATTGTATGTTATTAGCGATACCGAACTTTTACCATGCAAGAAGTCATTTTACTATATTGACTTCCCGCATTTAATGTTTTTACATGGCAAGTTACCAAGAGAAGTGATCATACATCAACTCACAGTTGATCAAAGTCATACAAGACCTACTGCTACTGTACTGGTTTTTAGTAAGATCCAATGGTGGGAATGGATCCGAGTAGCGGGATCATCGAATGGGCTTTGTGTAATGTTATCGACTTGAGATAATGATTGCTACATGTCGATTAGATGTTCGAAAAATGTTAACCGTGAAGAATGATCCCTCACCAGGGACATGTCCTGTCTGGTCAGTTGGTTCAGGTTCCTTCGGGATCCACGTAGCGGCTGTGGTTTAAACCCAAATTGGCAATTAAAAGACTGATGCACGGTGAAATCTATATCTCGGGATAAGTTCGGTGCTGTTGCCGATTGATAACAGATACCCCACAGAGGAGTGACTGTGGGACTAAGCGTTGGAAATGAGTTAATTGTATATGATACAGGATGAATGTAGGGGTATACGGAACTCATCCGCCCGTATACCTAGAGTGAGTCTGTCGTATGTTGTTCTCTTATGAGTGTGTCGGATAATTGAGAAGTGTGCTGGGTTGAATGTTGATGTATTAAAGGTATTTTATACAAGTGATACCATTGAATTTTCCTTCCTTTTACAGTTATGTTCAGTGTAAACTCTGTTCATACCAGAATTACCACAGTGTGTCACTCTGAGTAAGAACAAAGTCTCGGCTTATTTGATGGACTTGTACTTTAGTCTAACGGTTACGTCTATAGGTGCTGTTGCCGACTCAACAGAGGACCTCTCATCTTCGTGGTTGTAAACGGATGTGATTTTTTTGCATCTCGGAAGTTAAGCAACAGGCTAGCAATGTTCAGAGATTAGATAGCTTAAGTACTTGAGCAAAGTGCACTTATACTGGACCGGAACTTTCATATACGTAAATTGCCACCTGTGTGTAAGAAACACAATGGGGCGGTGATGAGTCGTCGCAAAAGCTCATCAAGAGGTTGAAAAAGACCACCGTGTAATAGGCGATGAACACACGGCACGTGTTCACGTAAAGCACTTCGTCATTCGTCAAGAATGATCAGTGACTAGCTTCTAGGTGGAGTTCAGCCATTATGAATGGTGAGGATCATAACATAAGTTTATGTTGCTAAATCTAGACCATTTCAATGTTTCTGGAAATTAATAATACTATTTCAAATTTTCAAACCTTACTATAGCGAGTTAAAATCGGTATCATAAATCTATATACGCCATTTACTGTATACATTCCACCAAAACAACATATGTAAATTTTTTTGTATACTAGCCCCATCACTTTTGTATATACGGCTCTTCATACATCCCCTCTCTCCCTATAACCAAATATCTATATAAACACTAAAAACATTTTTTTTCACAATTTTCACCAAAATAAAATTAAATCGAGTAAAAATAAAGATTGAAAAAAAAGAACAACAAAAACCAAACAACGACACCAAAAAATTTTTATTTTAAATAAACACAAAAATATGCGAATAACTCGGAGAAATTTGGAAACAACTGGGAGTGAGAGAATGAATTGTTGGCAAAAAAAAAGAAATATTTTGAATGAATAAAGTGAAATAATAAAAATATTAAATGATCAATAGAGAAGCATTTAACCAGCTAATTTTAATGGAAAAATTGGGGAAAAATCAAATGCAATGAAAATTATTTTGTAATAAATTTTAGATATTAACTGTTAAAATTTCAGTTATCTATTCAAAAAGGCACTGTAGGTTTGAAATGGAAGGTTGCGACTCGTTCCAGAAGATTTTCCTCCGATTCAATACCATTACTTTTCTCGAACAGCGAAGTCAAACATTCTTTCTTCGCTTTTTCAACTGTCAGTGTTGGTGTTCTCGAGATATACTGTCGATAATTATGGTATCAGATAGAGTTAACAACTATTTCCCTTCGAAAAGCAATAACATTAAAGTACGGGTAGTCATCAAGATAACAGTCCCTGAAGCATATTGATATCTTTAGAGAAGCGTGAGACAAATCGAGAAAACTTAACTCCGCCACCAAAATCAATTCGTTTGGAAACGTTCACCATATCAGAACATATAGAGTTTTTCATATCTATCATTTTGATCGAGTCAATTCGGATGAAATAGTTTCTTATCTAAAGGGGTTTTATTCATTTTATTCCTTCAGAAACTAAAAATCTTTATGATTGATTATATACAGTGATGGCAAAAAGCTACTAAATATAACTGCACTAAAATTGAACTAGGACTAGAACTGAACAAGAACTGAACTAGAACTGAAGTAGAACTGAAGTAGAACTGAAGTAGAACTAAAGTAGAACTGAACTAGAACTGAAGTAGAACTGAAGTAGAACTGAAGTAGAACTGAAGTAGAACTGAAGTAGAACTGAAGTAGAACTGAACTAGAACTAAACTAGAACTGAACTGAACTAGAACTGAACTGAACTAGAACTGAACTAGAACTGAACTAGAACTGAACTAGAACTAGAACTGAACTAGAACTGAACTAGAACTGAACTAGAACTGAACTAGAACTGAACTAGAACTGAACTAGAACTGAACTAGAACTGAACTAGAACTGAACTAGAACTGAACTAGAACTAGAACTGAACTAGAACTGAACTAGAACTGAACTAGAACTGAACTAGAACTGAACTAGAACTGAACTAGAACTGAACTAGAACTGAACTAGAACTGAACTAGAACTGACTAGAACTGAACTAGAACTGAACTAGAACTGAACTAGAACTGAACTAGAACTGAACTAGAACTGAACTAGAACTGAACTAGAACTGAACTAGAACTGAACTAGAACTGAACTAGAACTGAACTAGAACTGAACTAGAACTGAACTAGAACTGAACTAGAACTGAACTAGAACTGAACTAGAACTGAAACTAGAACTGAACTAGAACTGAACTAGAACTGAACTAGAACTGAACTAGAACTGAACTAGAACTGAACTAGAACTGAACTAGAACTGAACTAGAACTGAACTAGAACTGAACTAGAACTGAACTAGAACTGAACTAGAACTGAACTAGAACTGAACTAGAACTGAACTAGAACTGAACTAGAACTGAACTAGAACTGAATTAGAACTGAAAACTTAACTCCGCCACCAAAATCAATTCGTTTGGAAACGTTCACCATATCAGAACCTATAGAGTTTTTCATATCTATCATTTTGATCGAGTCAATTCGGATGAAATGGTTTCTTATCTAAAGGGGTTTTATTCATTTTATTCCTTCAGAAACTAAAAATCTTTATGATTGATTATATACAGTGATGGCAAAAAGCTACTAAATATAACTGCACTAAAATTGAACTAGGACTACAACTGAACAAGAACTGAACTAGAACTGAAGTAGAACTGAAGTAGAACTAAAGTAGAACTGAACTAGAACTGAAGTAGAACTGAAGTAGAACTGAAGTAGAACTGAACTAGAACTGAACTAGAACTGAACTGAACTAGAACTGAACTGAACTGAACTGAACTGAACTAGAACTGAACTAGAACTGAACTAGAACTGAACTAGAACTGAACTAGAACTGAACTAGAACTGAACTAGAACTGAACTAGAACTAGAACTGAACTAGAACTGAACTAGAACTGAACTAGAACTGAACTAGAACTGAACTAGAACTGAACTAGAACTGAACTAGAACTGAACTAGAACTGAACTAGAACTGAACTAGAACTGAACTAGAACTGAACTAGAACTGAACTAGAACTGAACTAGAACTGAACTAGAACTGAACTAGAACTGAACTAGAACTGAACTAGAACTGAACTAGAACTGAACTAGAACTGAACTAGAACTGAACTAGAACTGAACTAGAACTGAACTAGAACTGAACTAGAACTGAACTAGAACTGAACTAGAACTGAACTAGAACTGAACTAGAACTGAACTAGAACTGAACTAGAACTGAATTAGAACTGAAAACTTAACTCCGCCACCAAAATCAATTCGTTTGGAAACGTTCACCATATCAGAACCTATAGAGTTTTTCATATCTATCATTTTGATCGAGTCAATTCGGATGGAATGGTTTCTTATCTAAGGGGTTTTATTCATTCACTGGCTAACAAAGATCTCTACTTCGGCTTATTATAATACAGAAGTCCTTTAACATTTGAAATATATACCTTGGATTAGAAAATAACTGTACAATGAAATCCTGCGTAGCAAATAAATTGACATATTCTGTAGTTTTATAGATTTTTGAGTTTAATTTAAAAAAAAAAAATATTTGAAATATATAGTTTTCTATTTAGTTAAATATGTTTAATTTAGTCCTAAAATTTCCTAAATTTGATTCCCTATAATGAAGCTAATTAAACATATTATACATAAATTTCTGTTTCAATTCAATAAATCCCTGTAGTAGCCATTTATAAACTGATGATCAATTCGTATTTATCTATTATTTATACATAAATGTATAATAAAGACAATATTCCAACGTCATGAGTATAAAAAAATTATATATAAATTTTCGGTATTAGTAAACAAATTTGACTAAAAGTCTGTGCCAAGAAATGAAAAAAAAAGAAACACCATTTTTGTTTTTAGTTCAGTTTGTTAGTGATGCTAATATTTTAATATTCATTATCTAAAAATAAAACTAAAAATCAAAAAATAAAAAAAAATAAATAAATTTTGTATATAAAATAAAATGTTAAATGCCTTTAGGAAACATAAACAGTTGTTGTGCTTTAAAATTTATATTGAGAAGAAAACTCAAAGAACGAAAAAAAATTAATAAAAATACAAAAACATTTTTAAATAAAATATAAAAATATTAAAGATAAATTTTTCACTTTCACAGAACGAATTATTATTTTTTACTAAACGACAAAGAAAAGCGCAAACAAATATTTGATTAGTCATAAAAATTTAATAAAAGAAAAATACATTAAATTAAAATAAATTACAATTAAACGAACATAAACATAGTATTTAACTAAATTAAACATGTTTTAAGTGATTTAAAACTTGGTTGAATAAAAAAAATTTGGAAAATATTTATTAAAGTTATTTTAAAGTGTAAAAATGCCTTTTGTTGCACCAAAAACTACAACGACTAGTGGTAATGCGGCGGGTCGCACCACTTTTCGACCACCATGGGTTAAAGAAGATGGAGCCCAAAGTGGCTTAAAACCCACTACCAAAACCTCCATACCTTGGGCCAGAAAAAGCATAGACGTCAAAGAAACTGAAACCCCCAATGCCAGTATATTAAAGAAAACTACTCCCTCCACCACTGCAAGCAAAACGAATGCAGAACCCAGTGCTACTTTAAAGAAAGCTAGTGAGTCTTTGAAAAAAACCAATGAACCTGTTAAGAAACTCACCACAGCTGTGAAAAAGGAACCCGAAACAGTTAAAAAACCCTCCACAACATCAGCCAGCACAACAAAAACTCTAGCGGCTAAGAAAAAAGAACCCACACCACCCTCTTCTTCGGATGAAGAAGAAACCGATGAGGAAGAGGAGGAGGTGGAGGAAGAAGAAACTGAAGAAGAGACAGAAGAAGAAACAGAAGAAGAAGAAACCGAAGAAGAGGAATCTGAAGAAGAAGAATCTGAAGAAGAGGAATCCGCCAAAGTACCAGCTAAAAAACCTCAAGCCCCAGCCAACAACAATAACAGCAAAATTCCCGCCACGACAGCGGCTGGGAAAAAAATTATTCCACCCAAAACACAACCACCCAAAAAAGAGGAAGAAGAAAGTGAGTTAAAACGCCGTTTTTCAATAGAAAAACCCAAACTTAGACCGGTTGTCGTTAAACGTGACAAGTCTATGAAAAAAATCGAAGATGACGATGAGGCGGTCGAAGGTGAAACCGAAGAAGAACGCGAACGTCGTTTACGTTTTAAATTAGAAAAGCCCAAATTGCGTCATGTTAAACGCGAAGAGAAACCCTTACCTAGTAAAAGTTCAGAGAATATTATGAAAATACGACCGGTTTTGAAAAAAGTACCCAAAGTCGATGAGGTAATTAAGGAAACAAAAGAGGAACCCAAACCTGAATTTAAAACGAAAACTTTACGTAAAACACCGTCAATTAAACGCGAACCCAGTATCAAAAATGGTAAGTTTAAACGGGTCAAAGTTTAGGCAATGCTACTACTTTTTTTAATTGCTACTATAACTATTGCAGTTCTTACTACTACAGTTTTTTTTACTCAAATGGCTGCTGTGTGCTACAAATATTGGCGTTATCAGAATTGTTCAGTTATGAAAAGGTTTTCTTATAGAAAAGTTGTTCAAAAAAGAACTAGAACTGAACTAGAACTGAACTAGAACTGAACTAGAACTGAACTAGAACTGAACTAGAACTGAACTAGAACTGAACTAGAACTGAACTAGAACTGAACTAGAACTGAAACTAGACTGAACTAGAACTGAACTAGAACTGAACTAGAACTGAACTAGAACTGAACTAGAACTGAACTAGAACTGAACTAGAACTGAACTAGAACTTGAACTAGAACTGAACTAGAACTGAACTAGAACTGAACTAGAACTGAACTAGAACTGAACTAGAACTGAACTAGAACTGAACTAGAACTTACTAGAACTGAACTAGAACTGAACTAGAACTGAACTAGAAACTGAACTAGAACTGAACTAGAACTGAACTAAGAACGGAACTAGAACTGAACTAGAACTGAAACTAGAACTGAAACTAGAACTGAACTAGAACTGAAACTAGAACGAACTAGAACTGAACTAGAACTGAAACGAGAACTGAACTAGAAACTGAACTAGAACTGAACTAAGAACTGAACTATAACTGAACTAGAACTGAACTAACTGACAGACTGAACTAGAACTGAACTAGAACTGAACTAGAACTGAACTAGAACTGAACTAGAACTGAACTAGAACTGAACTAGAACTGAACTAGAACTGAACTAGAACTGAACTAGAACTGAACTAGAACTGAACTAGAACTGAACTAGAACTGAACTAGAACTGAACTAGAACTGAACTAGAACTGAACTAGAACTGAACTAGAACTGAACTAGAACTGAACTAGAATGAACTAGAACTGAACTAGAACTGAACTAGAACTGAACTAGAACTGAACTAGAACTGAACTAGAACTGAACTAGAACTGAACTAGAACTGAACTAGAACTGAACTAGAACTGAACTAGAACTGAACTAGAACTGAACTAGAACTGAACTAGAACTGAACTAGAACTGAACTAGAACTGAACTAGAACTGACTAGAACTGAACTAGAACTGAACTAGAACTGAACTAGAACTGAACTAGAACTGAACTAGAACTGAACTAGAACTGAACTAGAACTGAACTAGAACTGAACTAGAACTGAACTAGAACTGAACTAGAACTGAACTAGAACTGAACTAGAACTGAACTAGAACTGAACTAGAACTGAACTAGAACAGAACTAGAACTGAACTAGAAGTGAACTAGAACTGAACTAGAACTGAACTAGAACTGAACTAGAACTGAACTAGAACTGAACTAGAACTGAACTAGAACTGAACTAGAACTGAACTAGAACTAGAACTGAACTAGAACTGAACTAGAACTGAACTAGAACTGAACTAGAATTGAACTAGAACTGAACTAGAACTGAACTAGAACTGAACTAGAACTGAACTAGAACTGAACTAGAACTGAACTAGAACTGAACTAGAACTGAACTAGAACTGAACTAGAACTGAACTAGAACTGAACTAGAACAGAACTAGAACAGAACTAGAACTAGAACTAGAACTAGAACTAGAACTGAACTAGAACTGAACTAGAACTGAACTAGAACTGAACTAGAACTGAACTAGAACTGAACTAGAACTGAACTAGAACTAACTAGAACTGAACTAGAACTGAACTAGAACTGCAATAGAACTGAACTAGTAACTGAAACTGAACTGAACTAAACTGAACTAGAACTGAACTAGAACTGAACTATAACTGAAATAGAACTGAACTAGAACTGAACTAGAACTGAACTAGAACTTACTAGAACTGAACTAGAACTGAACTAGAACTGAACTAGACGGAACTAGAACTGAACTAGAACTGAACTAGAACTGAACTAGAACTGAACTAAGAACTGAACTAGAACTGAACTAGAACTGAACTAGAACTGAACTAGGAACTGAACTAGAACTGAACTAGAACTTGAACAGAACTGAACTAGAACTGAACTAGAACTGAACTAGAACTGAACTAGAACTGAACTAGAACTGAACTAGAACTGACTGAACTTATCTAGAACTGAAAGAACTGAACTAAACTGAACTAGAATGAACTAGAACGAACTAGAACTGAACTAGAACTGAACTAGAACTGAATAGAACTGAACTAGAACTGAACTAGAACTGAACTAGAACTGACTAGAACGAACTAGAACTGAACTAGAACAGAAATAGAACTGTAACTAGAACTGAACAGAACTGAACTAGAACGTAACTAGAACTGAAACTAGAACTGAACTAGAACTGAACTAGAACTGAACTAGAACTGAACTAGAACTGAAGAACTGAACTAGAACTGAACTAGAACTGAACTAGAACTGAACTAGAACTGAACTAGAACTGAACTGAACTGAACTAGAACTGAACTAGAACAGAACTAGAACTGAACTAGAACTGAACTAGAACTGAACTAGAAGTGAACTAGAACTGAACTAGAACTGAACTAGAACTGAACTAGAACTGAACTAGAACTGAACTAGAACTGAACTAGAACTGAACTAGAACTGAACTAGAACTGAACTAGAACTGAACTAGAACTGAACTAGAACTAGAACTAGAACTGAAATTGATAATTTTTTCTTAAAAAAAAACGTTCAAAATTGAACAAATGACATTCGGAATTCCTCCAATGATTTTTGATATCATTGCAGTGGAATATAGACATTTTGTATATATAAAAATATAGAAAATATCTGCTGCAAATAATTAAACGAAAATCAATGTAGCACACATCACGCAGAATTACATTTTAACACTTTAAACAATTAGGAAAACAACCAACGAAGTTAATATGCCTCTTTATAACCCAATCAAACAACCAATCAGCTTTACTTCAACATGACTCTGACTATTGCAAAAACGCGTTTCCTTCCTCTTTTGTTCAATAGTTTTTCTACTGTTCTTACTGATTTTTATTAAAAATGAATGAAGCTTTTTAAACTTGTTTGTAAATATTTCGTGCGTTACTATTCTGCAGTATGCAATAATAAATTTTTTTGAAAATAATAAATTTATTTTTTTGCGGTAATGTATTTTTTAAGGGAATTAATTTTTGTATCTGTATCATAGATATTTTGTGTTTCATTTCGCCTTCATATCATATTTTTCAAAAACACAATTCAATATTTTATGTTTATGATTTTATTATCATTTGAATGGAACAGATGTTGTTAATTAATAACACCTAAATAAAATGGCATCAAATAAAACAGAAATTTTTTTCAAAATTAGGTCATTAAAATACAAGTACAAACGTACACACACTCTACACATATTTGCATAATTATAAATAGATTTCAATAACAATTTTACAGTTTTTTTAACACATACCTCAAATGAAAATTGAATTTTATACAATTTTATTATGTTAAATTAGATCAGAAATAAATATTCGTCAAATAAAATTTTAATATTTATTAGAACATATAATTCTCACAACTTTTCTAAATAAAAGTGTTTCCAAAAGAACAACATTTTATAAAGAAAAATTGTAAAATGTTTAACAAAATTGTCTAAAGAAACTTTCTTTAAATTCGAAGATGTTTCTCTAACGAAATTTGTTCAAATTTGAACAAGTTCTAAAGAAAAGTTGTCCAAATTCGAATAAAAGAGTTTTTAGATATTCGAGTAACTTTTTTAAAGAAAAGTTGATTGAAGCTAAAAATGTTTTCCAAAGAAAATAATTAGATAAAGTTTTTCTAAAGAAACTCTAAAACTTCATATACAATCCATTTCACTGTAAATAATTTTATTGCATTCTCAAAATCAGCAAATTAATACTAACATCAATAACAATTTTTAACATTTTATTAAATTCGAATCTCATCTTTAAAGAAAATTTACAATTTAAGAAATTTTGTGCTTTATTATACAATAAAAATGATAATGTTTTAAAATTTCTATAAATCTAGTTCCGGCACCACCACCATTACCATCATTGGTGCCCAAGGCTCCCCCACCACCTCCACCACCATTGGGTAAGCCAGGTGAGAAAAAGGAAATATCAGAGGCACGAAAACAAGCTATAGAAAAACTAAAGTAAGTCTGATGAAAAAATTAACACAAAGAGTTAAATTTTAAATAATTAATAATTGCAGAACAAGACCACGTCGACGACCTGACTGGTCGGAAATGATGAAGGAAGTAGAAAGTGGCAGGAAATTACGACATGTGGAGTGCAATGACAGGTGAGTGTTAAATAATTATAATTTATTTTATAATTTTTTAATTATTCTTAATTATATAATAGATCTCAACCCATACTCACTTGCAAATCGATGACCAAAGTGGATAATAAATTTATTTATGAGACCGAAAAGGATAATTCACACAATAAGCTGTTGAAACAAATCCAGGGTGGTATTAAATTGAAACCCACACAAACAAATGATCGTAGTAAGCCATTCATAGAAGGTCTAAGGAAATTCCGCAGACAAATGACCATCGAAGAGCAACTGCAAAAGTCACAATCTAAAGTGAATATGTTAGGCAGTGCTCCAGGAGCAGCAGGAGCTACAGATGTAAGTGATATTACTAATACTAGTTATTTTCTAATAACAAAATAATTTAAAATACATTTTACAGACCACCGATGGTGCTGCACCCTCTGCAAGCTCTACACGTGCCGGTAGTATTGTTTCCGCTTTAGTACTAGACGATCCCAGTGGTGATGAACTCGATGACATTGATAAGATACGCGATGACTTGCAGAGCACTAAACAAATGTTAGCACTCGAACTGCGTAATCGTGAGGCCCAAGAGAGAGAAAATAAAAAACTTTTAGCCAAAATAGCCACCTTAGAAGCTGAACTAGAACGTGAAAAGTCCAGAGACAAAACTTTGGAATATGGTTCAAGAATTATTGTCGCCACCATGGAAACCACACCCGAATCAGAAGAAGCTTTTGTTAATTCACTGAAAAAGGAGGCAGAAGAATCCAAGAAAACTGCTAAGGAATTGGAAAAGAAATATTTAACAACGGGCGAACAATTAGATCAAGCCAAGAGTGAAATTGAAGAGCAAAAGAGACAAATACAAATGTTGGAAAGAAAATTGGCACAAGCTTTACAGGTAACATTTAAAAGTGGAATTAGAAAGAAAATCTTTACTTTAAATAACTGTAATTTAAATTTATTTAGTTTTTAGTAATTTGCTTTATTTGCTTTAGTTTTTTGCTTTAATTAAACAATTTTGGCTTGCTTTGCTTTATTAAAGGGCCATCAGCTTACTAACTCAACGCAATTTGAATTTTGCTATGATTATGATGATCTTGATCATACGCTATCGTTTTATCATCATAATGGCAAGCATAAGGTATTTTAAGAAATAACTAATTTTATAAAAACATATTTTAACAAAATCTCCTTAATTATAAACTTTAAAACTTCTTATATAGAAAAGTACTTCACAATTTCAAAACTTTTTCAATAGAAGTGTTGTTCACTGTTTAAGAACTTTTCTATAGAAATGTTGTCTTGAATCTAGCAACTTTTTGTGCAGAAAAAGTGTACACAAACTGGCAAGATTTTCGCTAGAAAACTTGTTCAGAAACTTTCAAGTTTTTCATAGAAAACTTGTTAAAAATCTGAAATCTTTTTTTTATAAAAAACTTGCTTAGAATCTGACATCTTTTTTATAGAAATTTTGTTTAGAATCTGTCGACTTTTTGTATAGAAAAATTGTTCAGAACTTTTTCTATAGAAAACTTGTTCAGAATCTAACAACCTTCAATACAAAAATTGTTCGGAATCTGACAACTGTTTGTATACAAAAATAGTTTGGAATCTAACAACTTTTTCTATAGAAAATTTATTCACGTTTCAGTGGAAAAATTGTTTCACACTTTCTTATAAGTCGAAGTTTTAACAAAATGTCCAAGATTCTAAAATGCTTCTTTTAGTCATACGTTGAGATTGTACGATTTCTAAATTTTCATTACGTGTTTGATTAGGGTGGTGGCTTGGACTCTAGAAGAGCCAGTGATGTTCACAATGGTCGTGATAGTTCACCAGACTTTGACTTGGCTGAAAGTGAAAGTGATCCAGATGAGCCAGAAGAAAAGAAGGCCGAAAGACGTGAGAAACGTTTGGTCAAGGAAGTTAAAGTATTGCGCAGTAAATTAACCAAGGTAAAGGTAAAGGAAGAAGCTGCCAAAAAGGAGAAAATGGCTCTCAAGGAGGCCATGAAAAAGAATCATGTTATACTCAAGTAAGTATTGGAAAAAACACTTTAAAGCGATTTAGTTTTTTCAATTAATCTATTGAATACATAGGGAAGAAAAGAAGAAATTCAAGAAACTAGAAAAGGAAGTACACAAAATGGCAGCTTCAATGAAGGAAGATGCCGACGAGGATGAAGAGAATGAAGATGATGAAGAAAAGGAAGAGGAGGAGGAAGAAGAATCCGAAGAGGAATCTGAGGAAGAGTCTGAAGAATCAGAGTCTGAGGAAAGTGGCAATGAGACAGAAAGTGAATCAGAAGCAGAGGTAAGTAAAAACGAGTTGGGCAATTTGTAACAAATACTGATATACTTTCGTTACATTTCCAGGATGCCCCCAATTCAGCCAAGAAGGAGAACCTTGAACCACGTCTCAAGAAACATGAGGGACGCTTGTCTGCCATGAAAAAATGCAATGTCCTATTGCAGGCCAATGTTGACAATTTGCAAGATGAAATTTCTCAAGTTCGCTATAAGGCCTCCAATCTACAATCTGAATTGGATTCAGTGCTGGCTGATTTAGGTTTTTAATTAACCAGGAGAACCCCACTCACCTACACTACACGTACACACACTCATACATAATTATTTATTATTTACTATATAATTTTTTAATAAACATTGACATAATACATTATATATCGATCTATGATGGTTGTCTAATAAGAGAATTCAATTTTCTTCTTACCTTTTTGTAAAATGTTTGTACAAGTTTTAATACGCAGTAAAAATATGCATACAAAATAAAAATTCCCACTCCAATACTTGAAAGACTAAATTCACTTTTTTTTAGTAAGAATTGATTTTTTCGTTAAAATGTTTGTTGTTTTTCAGTAAATTTCGCAGTTGAAAGTGAAAAAAATAAAACTTTTAGCCGGCAGTTGTTTACACAATTTCATAACAAATGCTGCTTCTTATTATGTATGTATGTATATGTTGGTTATGACTTAAGAATGATTAGCTTATCAAAGACAACAACCAATTCTATGTAAGAAATGTCAAATATTCAACTGTAAAACATTAACAGGGTTGCCATTAGTCAATATTAATTTCACTTCAATTAATTTCACCCTACACCATCGTCAGATGGGTATATATAAGTTTTTCATTCCGTTTGTAATTTCGAAATAAAATTCGATTCGTTCGTGTGTATACAAATTATTCAACTTTCAGAAGTTAAAAGCTTTCAGAAGTTAAAAAATTTTTATAAACAATTGACGTGTTTATAAAAAAACCAGATTATAGGTGAACGGTATTTAAGATTCGGCAAATCCGAATATATCGCTCTAACTTGTTATATTTTCAAACACAGAGGCGTCACGAGAAAAAAAAACTATTGTTATCTCTTTCGCACCACACTTTACACTTAATTTTTTTAGCTGTATTTTATATACCTCTTCCCACAAATTTGTACAAAAGCTGATTTTAGACTTTTGTAAATGTTAAAAATAACATCTCTGTATACTTTGTGACCATATTTTTATAAAAGTTATTTGAAGGAAAATTTAATGAACTTTTAGTTGCAATAAGAGATACAAAATAAATTGTTTATGTAAAGATATTTTCTTCTTACCTTTTTGCAAAAATCTTTGTGCAAGTTTTAAGACGGAGTAAAGATTGCAAAAATTGTTACGTACAAAAATTAATTTTATTTTTTTAATAGGAATCGATTTTTTGTTTGAATGTTAGTTGTTTTTCACAGTTGGAAGTGTATTAAATTGTTTAATTCACAATATGTTGACGTGTGGACTGCAAACAATACAAACATGTATATCAATTTAAGATATAAATTTATAGAATGTTTCTATACAAACTCAACCATTCACAGTGATTTTTTTAAAGTTATGTCTAATACGCAGTACGTTTACTCCACCTTAAGACATTGGATTGTTCATGAACAATTATTCTGCTGACGTAATTGCTAATGTTCTGGAAATGAATACTGCACGTGGGATGGGGTGTAAACTTCTCAACCGGCAAATATTTGCAAAATTTCACAACAAATGCTGCTTCTTGTTATGTATATACATATCGTCACCTGAAGTGCAAAAAGGCGTAACCAAACAATTTAAAATCGACTTTTAAATTGGAATTGGTCTTTTGCATCAAAATACATGTTTCAAATTTTTAGAACTCTATTGTCAAAAACACCGGCTTCATTGAAATGAAATTCGAAAGGGCGAAACAACATCAAAGTAATTTCCACAAGTCATAAAGTCCTAAAAAGCAACATAACAGACAATGGTCTGACGTTACATTTATATTCAAACGTATTTAACGATGTTGGGATACAATACTTGTAAAATTGCGTTTCATTTAATTTTTTGTCTCTCCCGTAGTGTTGTTACGCCCTTTTGCATTTCAAATGACGATATGTAGCTTCAAAAATGCATTAGCTTAGCAAAGCCAACAACCAGTACTGCGTAAAATTTACGGCGTAAATGTCAAATACCCAGCTGTAAAATAATAACAGGGTTGCATACAAATAACTTTTTTTCTGTAAATGCATTTATTTTTTAGAAGATTTGTAGCTATGTATAGCATAAGTCCACATAATAATACTATTTTATTTTAAACCAAATTTCTATCTCGTTTAATCCATAGTAGCCATAGATCTATCAGATTCTGTACAATTTTTTTTAGAAAACCTTTTTATACCTACCTATCCTGAGAAATTTTTTATAAGAAAAATATTCAAAGCAAATTTTTATAAGGAAATTTCTATAAAATTTCTATATAAAATTCTATAAAATTTTTCTATAGAAAAATACATACAGTGTCTCACATAAGTATTCGAATTTGGTTGTACTTTGAAAAGAAAAATAATTTAATAATATTTTTTGTGTGTGAAATGAATAATTAAATTTGTTATATTGTCTAGAGAGTCCTATGGTATAATATCACACTCTTTAAAATTTGGAAAAATTACATTTACCTCAATTGATTTGACTTTTTTTAAAAAAAGTCCATAAAATTGCCTCACAAAAGTATTCGAATTTTTCCTGTATTTCATATATGACCATATTATACGAAACACAAAAATTATAATCAAGTGTTTTTTTGCTTAAAATTGTGTTAAGGGGTTACTATCGACCGAAATTATATATTTTTGGCCCATTTGTTCCACAATTTTGGAGCATTTGTACTATATTTTCATGTAATATCATTAAAATGGCGATTTTTTACCATATTTGCAATTTTTTTCCTTTTTTTCAGAAATAAACCCAAACTTTAATATTGGGATTTAATAGACCCCTTGAGGCATCTAAAAATAATAATTTTTGTTGTAAGGATCTGTACTTAAATGTTCCAAGATTTATTTTTGGTATCGTTATTCTGTTTCTAATTGAATTGTATGGATCTTAAGTCCCTTTTCGTACCACTAGGGTCGATATTTTCCGACAAAGTTGGCTAGTATACATTCATGTACATATTAGCACTAATATATTTTAAATTTTCAATACATTATATCGGTATACAATTCCAAACATGTCTTTACAAAACGTCATCCTATACAGTAGATTTCAGTTTTTACTATTCATAACTTTCACGCTTATGTCGCCCATTACAATAACACTGTAAGTCCAAAATTTTGGGTTTATTTTGATCATAGTAATCAATATTTAAACAGATATCGATATTTTTGAGTTAGACCATAATGATATTGTGGCATGCAGCCTGGAGGTCATTGGTATATAAAAATAATGATACTACCATATTGAATGGTGTTTCTTCGAGGCATATTTTGGAGTTGTACACTTCCACAATACATTGAAAACTTAAAATATATAAAAGCTGATATCTAAAAGAATATATACAAGAAAACTTCCCCGAAAATTTTTGACCCTAGTATTATGAAAATGGACTTAAGTTCCAATATATTGAATTAGCGACAGAATAATGATATCAATAATATATCTTGGATCGTTTAAATATAGATTCTTGTAACAAAAAATACTATTTTTAGATACTCCAAGGGGTCTATTAAATCCCAATATCAAATTTTGGTATTATCTCTGGAAAAAAAGAAAAAATACTACAAATATTGCCAAAAATCGCCATTTTAATGATATTACATAAAAAGAGGGTACAAATCCCAAAAATTGTGGACCAAATGGGCCAAAAATATATCATTTCGGTTGATAGTAACCCCTTAAAACAATTTAAAGCATAAAAACCATTCGATTTTAAAATTTGTGTTTCGTATAATATGCTCAAATATGAAATACAGTAAAAATTCGTATACTTTTGTGAGACAATTTTATGGACTTTTTTAAAAAAAGCTAATTTAATTTATGTAAATGTAAAGTTTTCAAGCAAAGAATAAACAAGAAGTGAAACGCTGTCATTTTTTTACAACAATAACATTACGCTCTTCTCACAGACGAGTGCTGTGTAAATCCAACACATATGTAAAAATTTTATTCTCTCTCCAAACTTCAAAACTTTTTCGCGAAAATTTGAGGATAATAGCACTTTGAAATATTTTTTATCACTTAACATTATATTTTATTATTTTTTTGCACAATTTAAACACATTTAATAGCCCGAAAATAATATATTTTTTACAAACGAAAAAAAAAATATTTTTTGTTTTTTGACATTGAATTTTTGTTGTTTGAAATTAAAACTAAAAAAACAATGTTGTAAATTTTCGTATGGTAAACGAAAAAGATATTTCAAATAAATAATTTATTTTTTCAATATTATAGATTAAAAAACAAATAGACGTGTTTATAAAATGTTTATAGATAAAATATGTGCAATTTATCTTAAGAAACCTTTCAAAGTATAAATTGAAATGTAATAATTTTTTTTCAATATTTTTCAATACTATTTTTTGCAACTATGTTGACTTGAGAATTCTACTAATACATTCTTAGAGTTAGGTACCGGATGACAGTAGACTTAGGTACTTTTGACAACAGTTTCATTTCTTATTTATTCTTTGTTTTCAAGTTTTAAAAAGCGTGATATCAAACCTAAGGACTGTCTAGACAATATAACAATTAATTTATTTTTTTGCACACAAAATATACCCTACAAACATTTGGAAGATATCGTCCATAGAAGATATCAAATCAATATTAAATTTTTATAATTTGGAAGAAAATCATCCAAGCAATATTTTTTTGATATTGCAATGTTAATATTTAAAAGTAAAATCGGCAATAAACAATAAAAGTATTTAAATTAATATTTTTTTGATTTTGTAAAGTATTTTTTGTTGCCAAATTGTTGTATTTATTTCTGTAAGAGGATTTTCATCCTACGCAATACGTTTAGGATATCGTTATGGTATCGCATAGATGATATTATAGCAATAAAAATATTTTTTTCAAACTTCAAAATATTTTCAAAATAAGAAAAAAACTAATTTTTTTAAATAAATCTTACTACAATAAGTTAATACGCGATAAATCAAGACGACATCATTACAATGGTAATTTATGCTTGGAAAAATGTAAGTTTATCTTTATTTTCACATAAAAAATGGATAGTCATGATGTTTTGGTTTTCAGAGTACTTAAAAGAAATCAATATTAAAAGAATCTTCCTGTGGGTAAAACAAAATTGTGCTGGGGAAACGTTAATTTGGCATATTTATATTAATATATTTTCCATATTGTAATATTTTATTGCTAACACTAATAAATGTTTCTTCAAATTGCCAATTTTTTAATTTCTTATACTTTTCTTCCTAAAGATAATAGGAGAATATCTCCAATATATCTTCCAGACGATTATCTGAAGATATCTTCTTATTTTCACCATGCTGATTATCTAGCAATGTCTCTTTTTTGTCTTCTAGGAGTATTGCTTTCGTATTGCTTAGAAGTATCCCCCTGGCCGCACAATCTCTCCCGATGGAGGTATCTTCCGCAATACGAATATGATTGTTGCCGCAATAATTTTTTTCTTCTAAGCAATACGAATTCGTATCGTTTTCGTATCTTCTTGCTTGTAGGGATATTATTAAATTTGGTTTCTTTTCATAGTTTACCTAAATTCGAATACTTATGAGAGACACTGTATGTAAATATTGTTATTTATATAGTTTTCTTAATAAACATTTACATTTTATATCGATCTATGTGCGTATGTATGTATGATTGTCGTTGTCTAAGAGGAAAATTTTTTTTTTTTTCTTACCTTTTTGCAGTGTTTCTTTGCACAAATTTTAACACGCAGAAAAACCAGCAAATAATATATAAAATGAAAACTATACCACACGAACACTTGAAAAACTAAATTCGCTTTCTCAGTAAGAATCGATGTTTCTGTTTAATTGTTTATTATTTTTCGGTTAATTGCACTATTGAATGTGAAGATATAAAAATTTCTGCTGGCAGATGTTTATACAAATTCACTACAAATGCTGCTTCTTGTTCTGTACATTATATGTTAGTTATGACTCAAGAATGATTAGCAGCTTATCAAAGACAACACCCAGTTTTGTGTAAAAAATTAGGTTTCTATAAATCGACTTTGGAAGAATCGACTTTTTCTCGAAAAAAGTCGACATCGAATTAATATTCGATTTGGACTCAAAAAATTTCGGTATGCGATATAAGAAAAAGTCTAAAAAAATAACATTACAAAATTTACATCAAAAAATTTCGAAATGTCGACAATTTCAAAATTGTAAAAAGTCGAATGGTCGTAAAATTTTGAATTGAAAAAGTCTACCTTTTTTTCTACTTAAGGACGCTAGTAAAGATATGTATACACGGTTGTTAGATCTTACAATGTTGGCAGAAGAATGTCTAACAATCGTGCCAACTTACAATTTTTGCCTTGCAACACTGTCAGTAATGCTTTTTCTGACAACCTTGCAAAAGAAAAATTTAAAGTTCACACGATTGTTAGACATTTTCTACACATTTTACTGCCAACAAAGTTCAGATAACCGTGTATACTTATATTATGTTTTCACTGGCTTAAGAAATGTCAAATATACAGCTGTAAATATTAACAGGTTTGTCAGATTTTGAATAATTTTTCAATAGAAAAAGTTGTCAGATTCTGAAAAAATTTTTATAAAAAAAAATGTAAGATTCTGAAAATTTGCTCTACAGAAAACTGATTTTCTATAGACAAAGATTCTAAAGAATTTTTCTATAGAAAAATTTGTCAAATTCTGAATAATTTTTCTTTACAAAAAGTTGTCAGATTCTGCATAATTTTTCTATTGAAAAAGTTGTCAGATACTGAACAATTTTTCTATAGGAAAAGTTGTCAGATTCTGAATAATTTTTCTATAGGAAAAGTTATCAGATTCTGAATAATTTTTCTATACAAAAAGTTGTCAGATTCTGAATAATTTTTCTATTGAAACAGTTATGAAAAATTTTGTATAGGAAAAGTTGTCAGGTTCTCAAAAATTTTTCTATAGAAAAAAATTCTAAGATTATGAACAATTTTTCTATAGAAAAGTCCGATTATGAAAAATATTTTTGGAGAAATATTATCTGTAGAACAAACAAATTATCTAATAATTTATCATTTATATAGTTTACTTAAAACACATTAACATTTTACATCAATCAATGATTGTAAGAGGAATTTAATTTTCTTCTTACCTGTTTGCGCAGTATTTGTTTATTCAGGTTTTAAGACGCAGTAATACCAGCAAAAAATTTATATAAAATAAAAACTATCCCACAATGACACTAGAAGGATTAAATTAACTTTTTTCACTTTTACCCACACTGATACTTGAATTATTAAATTCACTTTTTTACTAAGAATCAATTTTAGATGTTAGTTGTTTTTCGATTAGATTCACAATTGAAAGTGAAAATATTAAAATTTCAACCAGCAGATGTTAAAATGATTTCACAACAAATGCAGCTTACATTTGCTTTATACACACACATATATGTTTGTTATGCTGCAATGTTAAGCTTATCAAAGACAACAAATAGTACTGTATAAAAACTGCCAAATACAGCTTTTTAAAATTTAGTAGTGTGACCAAGACGTATAGATTATAACATGGCGAAACTAATCAGGTGAAGTCATTTCAACAGCTGATTGTTTTTTTTTTTCATGGAAATTTAGCCCGACGCTGTCAAACTCTATATATAAAAACTTTTATGAATTCGCAGCAAAATGAAATGACTTCACCTTATATCTATACGCCTTGGATTATAAGGTGAAGTCATTTAATTTTGCGGCGAATTCATGAAATTTTGTATATATGGAATTTGACAGCGTCGGTTTAGAGAGAATTTTTTTATATGGAGTTTGGTAGCTCCGGGCTAAATTTCCATGAACAAAAAAACAATCAGCCGTTGAAATGACTTCACCTTATTAGTTGCGCCATGGTGTTACCCTTAGTAAAAATTAATTCAAACAAATTTTCTGCAAATATATTTATACCCTACACCACTGTAGTTTGGAGAGTATAATGGTTTGTGCTGATGTTTGCAATGCACCAAAATTAAATTATACTAATTGACTTAGAATCACTTTGTGACTTAATTAAGACATATCCGACCGTCTTCTGAACACTTTTTCTATAGAAAAAGTCAGATTATGAAAAAATTTTCTATAGAAAAAGTTGTCAATTTCTGAATAATTTTTCTATAAAACATATTGTCAATTTATGAAAAATTTTTCTATAGAAAATAGTTGTCAGATTCTGAACAATCTTTCTATAGAAAAGGATTGTCAAATTCTGAAAAATTTTTCTATAAAAAAGGGTTGTCAGCTTCCTAAAAAAGTTGTAAGATCCTGAAATTTTTTTCTTAGAAAATGGTTCCCAGATTCTGAACAAATTTTTACAAAAAGTTGTTCTGAACAATTTTTCTATAAAAAAGGGTTGACAGCTTCCTAATAAAGTTGTAAGATCCTGAAAATTTTTTCTTAGAAAATGGTTCCCTGATTCTGAACAATTTTTCTATAGGAAAAGTTATCAGATTCCGAACAATTTTCATATAGCAAAAGTTATCAGATTCTGAACAATTTTTCAATAGAAAAAGTTGTCAGATTCTGAACAATTTTTCAATTAGAAAAGTAGTAAGATTCTGAAAAATATTTCTATAGTAAAAGTTGTCAGATTCAGAAAAAAGTTGTAAGATCCTTGTCAATTTTTCTTAGTAAATGGTTCTCATATTCTGAACAAATTTTTAGAAAAAGTTGTAAGATTCTGAACAATTTTTATATAGAAAAAGTTGTCAGATTCTGAACAATTTTTCTATAGAAAAAGTTGTCAGATTCTGAATAATTTTTCTATCTACATATAGATAGATTCTGAACAATTTTTCCGTAGAAAAATTTGTCAGATTTTCCATAGAAAAATATGTCAGATTCTGAACAATTTTTCTATAGAAAAAGTTGTCAGGTTCTGAACAATTTTTATATAGAAAAAGTTGTCAGATTCAGAACAATTTTCTATAGAAAAAGTTGTCAGATTGTAAACAATTTTTCTATAGAAAAAGAAGTCAGATTCTGAACAATTTTTTCTATAGAAAAAGTAGTCAGATTCTGAACAATTTTTCTATAGAAAAAGTTGTCAGATTCTGAATAATTTTTCTATCTACATATAGATAGATTCTGAACAATTTTTCTGTAGAAAAATTTGTCAGATTTTCCATAGAAAAAGTTGTCAGATTCTGAACAATTTTTCTATAGAAAAAGTTGTCAGGTTCTGAACAATTTTTATATAGAAAAAGTTGTCAGATTCAGAACAATTTTCTATAGAAAAAGTTGTCAGATTCTAAACAATTTTTCTATAGAAAAAGTTGTCAGATTCTGAACAATTTTTCTATAGAAAAAGTTGTCAGGTTCTAATCAATTTTTCTATAGAAAGAGTTGTCAGATTCTGAACAATTTTTCTATAGAAAAAGTTGTCAGATTCTGAATAATTTTTCTATTGAAAAAGTTGTCATATTATGAAAAATTTTGTATAGGAAAAGTTGTCAGGTTCTCACAAATTTTTCTATAGAAAAAAATTCGAAGATTATGAACAATTTTTCTATAGAATTTGTCTGATTATTAAAAATATTTTTGGAGAAAAATGTTCTATAAAACAAAAAATTTATCTATAAAAACATTCCTATTAATTTATCATTTATTTAGTTTAATTAAAAAATACATTAACATTTTATATCAATCAATGATTGTAAGAGAAATTTAATTTTCTTCTTACCCGTTTGCAAAGTATTTGTTTATTCAAGTTTTAATACGCAGTAAAACCAGCAAAAAATTTATATGTATGTATGAAATAAAAACTATCCCACAATGACACTTGAAGGATTAAATTAACTTTTTTCACTTTTACCCACACTGATACTTGATATATTAAATTCACTTTTTTACTAAGAATCAATTTTAAATATTAGTTGTTTTTCGGTTAGATTCACAATTGAAAGTGAAAATATTAAAATTTCAACCAGCAGATGTTAAAATAATTTCACAACAAATGCAGCTTACATTTGCTTTATACGCATTTATGTTTGTTATGCTGCAATGTTAAGCTTATCAAAGACAACAAAAAGTACTGTATAAAAACTGCGAAATACAGCTTTTTAAAATTTAATATTGTGCCCAAGACGTATAGATTATAAGGTGAAGTCATTTAATTTTGCGGCGAATTCATGAAATTTTTTATATATGGAATTTGACAGCGTCGGTTTAGAGAGAATTTTTTTATATGGAGTTTGGTAGCTCCGGGCTCAATTTCCATGAACAAAAAACAATTAGCTGTTTAAATGACTTCACCTTATTAGTTGCGCCATGGTGTTACCCCTAGTAAAAATTAATTCAAAAACATTTTTTTCTTCAAATATATTTATACCCTACACCACTGTAGTTTAGAGTGTATTATGAGTTTGTGCTGATGTTTGCAATGCACCAAAATATTGGTCCTATATCCACCTTAATGTATACTAATTGAATTCGTGACACGTATAGGAAAAGTTGTCAATTTCTGAACAGTTTTTCTATAGAACATATTGTCAATTTCTGAACAATTTTTCTATAGAAAATAGTTGTCAGATTCTGTACAATCTTTCAATAGAAAAGGATTGTCAGATTCTGAACAATTTTCTATAAAAGAGGGTTGTCAGATTCTGAAAAAAGTTGTAAGATCCTGAAAAATTTTTCTTAGAAAATGGTTCTCAGATTTTGAAAAAAAATTTTAGAAAAAGTTGTTATATTCTGAACAATTTTTCTATAGGAAAAGTTGTCAGATTCCGAACAATTTTCATATAGCAGAAGTTAACAGATTCTGAACATATTTTCAATAAAAAAAGTTGTCAGATTCTGAAAAATTTTTCTATTAGAAAAGTAGTAAGATTCTGAAAAGTTTTTCTATAGGAAAAGTTGTCAGATTCAGAATAATTTTTCTTTAGAAAAAGTGTCAAATTCTGAGCAATGTGTCAAATTCTGAGCAATTTTTCTATAGAAAAAGTTATCAGATTTAGAGCAATTTTTCTATAGAACAAGTTGTCCGATTTCGAGCAATTTTTCTATAGATAAAGTTGTCCGATTTCGAGAAATTTTTCTATAGAAAAAGTTGTCAGATTATGAAAAATTTTTCAATAGAAAAACTTGTCAGATTCTGAACAATTTTTTTATAGAAAAAGTTGTCAGATTCTGAACATTTTTTCTATAGAAAAAGTTGTCAGACTCTGAACAAGTTTTCTATAGAAAAAGTTGTCAGATTCTGAACAAGTTTTCTATAGAAAAAGTTGTCAGATTCTGAACAAGTTTTCTATAGAAAAAGTTGTCAGATTCTGAACAAGTTTTCTATAGAAAAAGTTGTCAGATTCTGAACAATTTTTCTATAGAAAAAGTTGTCAGATTCTGAACAATTTTTCTATAGAAAAGGTTTGTCAGATTCTGAACAATTTTTCTATAGAAAAAGTTGTCAGATTCAGAACAATTTTTCTATAGAAAAAGTTGTCAGATTCTGAACAATTTTTCTATAGAAAAAGTTGTCAGATTCTGAACAATTTTTCTATAGAAAAAGTTGTCAGATTCTGAACAACTTTTCTATAGCAAAAGTTGTCAGATTCTGAACAACTTTTCTATAGAAAAAGTTGTCAGATTCTGAACAACTTTTCTATAGCAAAAGTTGTCAGATTCTGAACAACTTTTCTATAGAAAAAGTTGTCAGATTCTGAACAACTTTTCTATAGAAAAAGTTGTCAGATTCTGAACAACTTTTCTATAGAAAAAGTTGTCAGATTCTGAACAATTTTTCTATAGAAAAAGTTGTCAGATTCTGAACAATTTTTCTATAGAAAAATTTGTCAGATTCTGAACAATTTTTCTATAGAAAAATTTGTCAGATTCTGAACAATTTTTCTATAGAAAAATTTGTCAGATTCTGAACAATTTTTCTATAGAAAAATTTGTCAGATTCTGAACAATTTTTCTATAGAAAAAGTTGTCAGATTCTGAACAATTTTTCTATAGAAAAAGTTGTCAGATTCTGAACAATTTTTCTATAGAAAAAGTTGTCAGATTCTGAACAATTTTTCTATAGAAAAAGTTGTCAGATTCTGAACAATTTTTCTATAGAAAAAGTTGTCAGATTCTAAACAATTTTTCTATAGAAAAGGTTGTCAGATTCTAAACAATTTTTCTATAGAAAAGATTGTCAGATTCTAAACAATTTTTCTATAGAAAAAGTTGTCAGATTCTAAACAATTTTTCTATAGAAAAGATTGTCAGATTCTAAACAATTTTTCTATAGAAAATGTTGTCAGATTCTAAACAATTTTTCTATAGAAAAATTTGTCAGATTCTGAACAATTTTTCTATAGAAAAATTTGTCAGATTCTGAACAATTTTTCTATAGAAAAATTTGTCAGATTCTGAACAATTTTTCTATAGAAAAATTTGTCAGATTCTGAACAATTTTTCTATAGAAAAATTTGTCAGATTCTGAACAATTTTTCTATAGAAAAATTTGTCAGATTCTGAACAATTTTTCTATAGAAAAATTTGTCAGATTCTGAACAATTTTTCTATAGAAAAATTTGTCAGATTCTGAACAATTTTTCTATAGAAAAATTTGTCAGATTGTGAACAATTTTTCTATAGAAAAATTTGTCAGATTCTGAACAATTTTTCTATAGAAAAATTTGTCAGATTGTGAACAATTTTTCTATAGAAAAATTTGTCAGATTCTGAACAATTTTTCTATAGAAAAATTTGTCAGATTGTGAACAATTTTTCTATAGAAAAATTTGTCAGATTCTGAACAATTTTTCTATAGAAAAATTTGTCAGATTCTGAACAATTTTTCTATAGAAAAATTTGTCAGATTCTGAACAATTTTTCTATAGAAAAATTTGTCAGATTCTGAACAATTTTTCTATAGAAAAATTTGTCAGATTCTGAACAATTTTTCTATAGAAAAATTTGTCAGATTCTGAACAATTTTTCTATAGAAAAATTTGTCAGATTGTGAACAATTTTTCTATAGAAAAATTTGTCAGATTCTGAACAATTTTTCTATAGAAAAATTTGTCAGATTCTGAACAATTTTTCTATAGAAAAATGTGTCAGATTCTGAACAATTTTTCTATAGAAAAATGTGTCAGATTCTGAACAATTTTTCTATAGAAAAATGTGTCAGATTCTGAACAATTTTTCTATAGAAAAATGTGTCAGATTCTGAACAATTTTGCTATAGAAAAATGTGTCAGATTCTGAACAATTTTTCTATAGAAAAATGTGTCAGATTCTGAACAATTTTTCTATAGAAAAATGTGTCAGATTCTAAACAATTTTTCTATAGAAAAAGTTGTCAGATTCTGAACTATTTTTCTATAGAAAAAGTTGTCAAATTCTAAACAATATTTCTATAAAAAAGGTTGTCAGATTCTAAACTATTTTTCTATAGAAAAAGTTGTCAGATTCTAAACAATTTTTCTATAGAAAAAGTTGTCAGATTCTAAACAATTTTTCTATAGAAAAAGTTGTCAGATTCTAAACAATTTTTCTATAGAAAAAGTTGTCAGATTCTAAACTATTTTTCTCTAGAAAAAGTTTTTAGATTCCGAACAATTTTTCTATAGAAAAAGAGTCAGATTCTAATCAATTTTTCTGTAGAAAGAGTTGTCAGATTCTAATCAAGTTTTCTATTGAAAAGGTTGTCTTATTTTAAACAACTAATAGTTTAATTACTGTCTAATAAGAGAATTTCAATTTTTTCTTACCTTTTTGCAAAGTATTTATTTGTACAAGTTTTAATACGCAGTTTAAAAAATATAACATGGAAGTTTTCCCACTCCAGCACTTCAAAAACTTAATTCACTTTTTTAGTAGGAATCGATTTTAAATGTTTGTTATTTTCGGTTAGATTCACAGTTGAAAGTCGACAGATGTTTAAAAAATTTCACAACAAATGCTGTTTATATTTGCTTTATATATGGAATTGTTTGTTATGCTTCAATGCTTAGCTTATCAAAGACAACAACCAGTTCTGTGTAAAAACTGTCATAAATAGCTTTTAGAATTTAATAGGATTGCAGAGCTGTAAATGAATCATTCATTTTAGAATTAATTCGCGAATTATTCATACTCTGAATTAGCTAATTTTGAATTAATTCTTTTCCACAAAAAAATTAATTGAATGAAATTTGAGTCAATTCAATTCATTTGAATTTAATTGACTTTGAATTAATTCAAATTAATTAGAAAAAAGAATTGGCAATTCATTTCCAACTCATTTGAATTGAATTGATTGAAAAGCAATTGAAATTTCATTCAATTCTTTATTCTTATAAAAAGAATTCAAAATTTATCTAATTCACAAAGAATTAAAATCAAAAATGAATGATTCATTTACAGCTCTGTAGGATTGCCATTAAGTAGTAAAACATACCCTACACCAATTTATTATGGGTTTATGCTGATGTTTGTAACGCAACAAAATATTGGTCCTTAAAGCATACCAATTCTGTAGAAAATGGTTGAAGTCGGTCATTATTTCAACAAGACCCCATTCAACCGGATCACCGAATATGCCTTTGGAGCACATAAAGATGTTATCTATACTACAATGGTGCCCAAAATCACTATTCCCTATCACGCGAGATAGGGCAAGAATATTCTGCTGACGTTGCGTTGACTCACCTACACTATAAGCTTACTTGTGTATTTTCTTATTTGAGCATGTGCTAGTTGGTTATCTCTCAACTTGCAAAACAAAATCAACTCAGTTGCTGATCAGCATTTGTCGAAGTAAGATCTGTACGCAACTTTTTTAAAATCCACACAGATATACAACAACAAAATTCGAGAAAGCCGAATTTATGTAGGTGAATGAGAGAGCACAGCTGATAGTTTTTTATATATATTAACTTTAATGTACGCTGTCTGTCAAAATCCATAATATCAATTTGACAGTTAGAATATACTTTTTAGTATGCAGTCATTTTATTAGTACAGTTTTATTTTGGGTTACATTTTGTTCTCTGCTGCTTTACCAATACAAATGAATGTGTAACAGTGTTTGTATGGGCAACACTGCTATACTAGCATCTGTACACAAATCAGGACAACTAAGTTGTATAATATAAGCCTAAATGATATTGCAATTTTTTGTGATGATAATGGTTTGAACGTCCATAATTCACTAGTGAAATAAATAATTGATTTTAAACTATTTTTCTAAAGAAAAAGTTGTCAGATTCAGAACAATTTTGCTATAGAAAAAGATGCCAGATTGCGAACAATATTTCTGTAGAAAAAGTTGCCAGATTTTGAACAATATTACTGCAGAAAAATTTTTAGATTGTGCACACTTTTTCTATAGAAAAAGTTGTAAGATTCAGAACAAATTTTCAATAGAAAAAGATGTCGGATTCTGAACAATTTTTCAATAGAACAGTTCTCAGATTTAAAGCAATTTTTCTATAGAAAAATGTGTCAGATTCTGAACATTTTTTCTATAGAAAAATATTTTAGATTCTGAACAATTTTTCTATAGAAAAAGTTGTCAGATTCTAAACAATTATTCTATTTCAGATTTTGACTAATTTTTCTATTGAAAAATGTGTCAGAACCATTTTTCTATAGAAAATGTTATCAGATTGTGTTTACACATTTATGTCAGAAGAAAATGTGTCAGATTCTGAACAATTTTTCTATAGAAAAATGTGTCAGATTCTGAACAATTTTTCTATAGAAAAATGTGTCAGATTCTGAAAAATTTTTCTATAGAAAAATGTGTCAGATTCTGAACAATTTTTCTATAGAAAAATGTGTCAGATTCTGAACAATTTTGCTATAGAAAAATGTGTCAGATTCTGAACAATTTTTCTATAGAAAAATGTGTCAGATTCTGAACAATTTTTCTATAGAAAAATGTGTCAGATTCTAAACAATTTTTCTATAGAAAAATGTGTCAGATTCTAAACAATGTTTCTATAGAAAAATGTGTCAGATTCTAAACAATTTTTCTATAGAAAAATGTGTCAGATTCTAAACAATTTTTCTATAGAAAAATGTGTCAGATTCTAAACAATTTTTCTATAGAAAAATGTGTCAGATTCTAAACAATTTTTCTATACAAAAATGTGTCAGATTCTAAACAATTTTTCTATAGCAAAATGTGTCAGATTCTAAACAATTTTTCTATAGAAAAATGTGTCAGATTCTAAACAATTTTTCTATAGAAAAATGTGTCAGATTTCTATAGAAAAATGTATCAGATTCAGAACAATTTTTCTACAGAAAAATGTGTCAGAACAATTTTTTTATAGAAAATGTTATCTGTCAGATTCTGACCAATTTTTTTTATAGAAAAAGTTGTCAGATTCTGAATAATTTTTCTATAGAAAAAGTTGTCAGATTCTGAGTAATTTTTCTATAGAAAAAGTTGTCAGATTCTGAATAATTTTTCTACAAAAGAAGTTGTCAGATTCCGAACAAATAAAAACCCTAATAAAATCGTAACCGTTATACTTATACACGATTGATTTTGAATATTTTTTAACATATAAAAATAGGTTTGATCACTTTCGATTCGGAATCTTAACAATATTTGATTAACTTTTTTCCTTTTCGAAATCTAAATATTTAACTGACTTTTAAAGACTCCTAACAACATTAAAACACCTGTTCCGCTTGGCTCATTCCATGGGCAGTATAATTAATAATTGTAACTTATACAAATAAAAGAATAAACCCTGTGTATTTGTTTATGTGTGTGAAAACACAATTTCCCAGCCAATATGCAGGACCTGCTGGAGAACAGCAACACGTTATAAAAATTATATTTTAATACAAACACTTAAAAGCGAGGCCACATACACAGATATGTACATAGTAACGATTTCATCCACCTGTACTGCAACAGCAGCATTTAAACTCGTACCAACCCTCAAGAAATTTCGCGCTCAAATAACTCGTGTTATAAAAATTGTAAATGAAGAAAAAACACCTGACATACCGAAACATAAGTCGTCGTTTACTTACACTGACTCCAATTATTCTATGTATTTGTTTGAATTGAAACCGCATTTTTATATCTGAATGGCAAGTGTCTTTTGTTAAGTGATGCCAGATGAAATGAGGAAATCATGTGCCCGTAGTAGGGAAGTAGGGAAATGACTAAAATTTTGGGTACATAAGAATGAAAATAGTTCTGATAAGAATTAAGTTCCATATCAAAGAGGATTAGAGAAATGAAAATGCCGAGGATACATTTGATACTACCAGTTTATAGTCCCGGCAGACTAGAGGTATTGGTAGCAACTCTTTTTTCCCCGAATTGCAATCACGTCAAAATGGGGGAAGTTATCCAGGTAACATGCCCCGAAGGGAATGATGTCTCCAATGCAGTCAAGAAGGAATTTATAATCACTCTCAAGAAACACGATAGTAGATTACCTATCATGAAAATATTTATTGTCCTATTGCAGGTCAAAGTTGAACATTTACAAGATAAAATTTATTAAGAAAGAGTACATAAATTTTTAGTGAAAAATCTAAATTTTGCGAAAAAAAATCAGATTTTTAGTTAAAATTCGGATTTATACTGAATATTAGATTTTTTTAATGAAAATTCGATTTTTTAGGAAAATTTGGATTTTTTGTAAAAAATCGATTTTTTAGGAAAATTTGGATTTTTTATAAAAATTCGGATTTTTAGTAAAAAACGTATTTTTAGTGAAAAATCAATTTTTTTAGCGAATTTCATCGCTATACTCGTATTTTTAAGCCAGTAATGAGTGATAAAGTCATTTTATGAAGGGTATCTTAAAGGGATGGCAGGGTCAATTATTGACCGATCCATATAAAATTTGATAGAGAGATTTTGACTCGCATGAGACTTATGTATATGTGTCGAATTTCATCGCTATATTCGTATTTGTAAGCCAGTAATGAGCGTTAAAGTAAATTTTTTAAGGGGGCCTTATATGGGGGGTAGGGTCAATAATGGACCGATCCACATAAAATTTGATATAGAGATTTTCGCTCGCATTGAACTTATATGTGTCGAATTTCATCGCTATACGCGTATTTTTAAGACCGTAATTAGCGTTTAAGTCATTTTCTGAAGGGGTCCTTATATGGGGGGTAGGGTAAATTATGGGCCGATCCACATTAAATTT
Organism: Lucilia sericata; assembly: GCF_015586225.1. NCBI lineage: Eukaryota > Metazoa > Arthropoda > Insecta > Diptera > Calliphoridae > Lucilia > Lucilia sericata. The sequence goes on along the minus strand of NW_023995563.1, from coordinate 10,003 downwards.
GGTAGAGAGGTTATGGCTCGTAAGAGACTTACTTATGTCAAATTTCATTGCTATACTCGTATTTTTAAGCCAGAAATGAGGGTTAGTCATTTTCTGAAGGGGTCCTTATATGGAGAGTAGGGTCAATTATGGACCGATCCTCAAAAATTTGGTAGGAAGATTTTTGCTCATATGAAACTTATTCATGTCGAATTTCATCGCTATACTCGTACTTTTAAAACAGATATGGCAGTTAAAGCTGTTTTTCGGGGGTCCACTTGTATGGGGGCTATCCGAAAATGTGGACCGATATTGCCCATTTTCAATACCAAATATTATAGAGAATATTTGTGGAAAATTTCAACCCTCTAACTCATTCCGTTCGGACCCTATCATGCTTTCAATAGACGGTCAGACGGACATGGCTAGATCGTCTTAGAATTTAATAAGGACCCCAATATTTCGGAATGACAAAATCAAAATAAACGAATTTTAATGAAAAAAACAAATTGTTAATGAAAAATATAATTTTTAATAAAAAAAAAACGGAGTTTTATTAAAAAAAATGGATTTTTAGTGAAAAATTATAATTTTTAATGAAAAATCGATTTCTAGTGAAATTTTAATAAAAATCCGGATTTTCTGAGAAGAACGGAAAAAATCCGACTCAAATCGTAACAAATTTCCTAAAAAAGGACATCAAAATCCCCTTATATGGCAACTCTAAATATAAAAAGAACTTTATACTCTAATAATCGTCATATTGTAACGGATGAGTCAAGACACTACTAACAACCACCACGATCAAACGTTAGCCCATAACCCAGTCAGTTTGTCAGCCAACAAACAGCCAGCGATCCAGCCAAACAAGCGAACGAACGAAGTGGTTGTTTATTCAATACGATACGATTACATATTGAATGACTGACTTCTTGATCACTAAAAGTCATTTTGCAGTTATAGCTGCTGTTGTTAGTATGTGTGTTTTCTGTTTCTGTTTATTTCAAAAATACTAAATTTTAAATTAAATTTCAAGTAGTTGAGTCAGTCTTAAAACTAACTTAAAAACGAACAAACCATTTATGAAAACTCAACGCTACAACACTAAATAAATAAATAAAATCCATTTCGAGCAGTTAAACTGTGATATAAAATTACATAAAATTTATGAAAAAATAAATTAAATAAAAAAAGAAACAATTTAATTGTTGATAATATTTATTTAACACAAATGTTTAAGTAGAAAAAAAGAAAAAAACGTATATTCTTAAATAACAAACCGATAAATAAGTGTAATAGTGTTTAATAAATTTTAGCTGTTTAATCAATTTTTGTAAAAAAAAAGCAGCAAATAAAACAAAATTGTGTTTATCATCCAACAATTGTTGATAAAAATTATTTATTTTGATTAAATACCTCTACCGGCTATAATATCATTAACAACATCATCATTACTTCCTAATTGTACATACTCATTCTTACATTCAAAGTGGAAAAAACATTTTCCTATGAACTGGAAATTATTCTTGGGATTTATCTATTGTTAAGCTGAAATTTAATTTCATATTAAACAATATTGTATATTAATTAATTGCAAATCGTCAAATGTAAATAACAAAACAAAAAACAAATCATGTTCCAGGTGAGACATACCAACCAACAGTCATTTCATTATGAATCACATTTGAAAAAGTTAAACGTTGTTGAATATAAACATTCCATTCATTTATTTATTCATTCAGTTTTATGCTGAAATTATTTTTTTTTTATTTAAAATTCAAACATATTGAAATATTTAACAACAACAAATGATTAAAAAACACATATTGATTTCATTATACACTTAGAAAAATGTTAGAGGAGAATTGTAAATAATTTGAAATTTTATTTCAGTTAAAATTTGGATTTTTAGAAAAATTTAGTTTTTTTTAAAAAAAAAAAAGATTTGGATTTTAGAAAAAATTTAGATTTTTAATGAAAAATCGATTAAAAAAATCATATCAAAAATTTTTTAAAAAATCCGATTTGTTTTAAAAATCTGATTTTTAGCGAAAAATTAGATTTTTAGTGAAATTTTGTATTTTTAATGAATATTTTGATTTTTAGTGAAAATTTTGATTTTTTTAGTTTGAATTTTTAAGGAAAAATGTCATTTTTAGTAAAAATATAAAACTTTTAGTGAAAATTTGGGATTTTGGTGAAAATTTTAATTTTAGTGAAAGAGTGATTTTTTTGGCAATATTTGGATTTCTTTTAGCGATTTTTGATGAATTAGCTCTTAATTAAAAAAAATTTCAATAAATTCTTTTTTTAAATAAATATTTTCTAAAAGTTCTCTCATTATTGATAATTTCTTTATTTAATGCAATGATTTTTAAGAAATTCTTTCTTTAAGTAAATGTTTCATGAATTCTAACAAATAACAAAGTAAGACATTATTTCATTCATGAAGAAATAATTAACAATTTCAAAACTATTCATTTTCAATATTTAAATAATATTTAACCTATTTTTTTAAGTGTAAAAAAAGTTTCAATGACCTTTTACATAATTCTCATTATAAAAACAAATCATGTACACATATTTTTTTATTATTATTAAAAAATCATTACAAAATTCTAAACGTTAATTACTCACTTTCATAATAAATTCATTCAAACATACATACATTCATCTATTCATAGTTATGATCAAAACTTTATTACATTTAAATAAATGTATTAAAATTTTAACAATTTCATTTTTACAGTTAAAAATCAAAAAATATTGAAATCATCATCATCCTCCTCAAACATACATACATTGATAACCAAAGACCTCCAAAACGCATAACGCATTACATTATTCATACCGAACAATCATTTCATCTAAACATTATTTAACCGCAAAATATTAAATCATTCATAAAATTAACAACAAAATGCTACATCCACATTCATTTGTGCAATCAATTGCCCATATTAATGATTCGGGTACATTTGAATCTAGTTTTGAGGTTAAATACATACAATCAACACCGCAACGTCAAAAGAATCGCAGTCGTCTCAACGAATGTGAACGCGAAAATTTGCGTCGTTTTGTTAGAGAATTTGAAGAATTGCAAGCTTGCAATAGCAGTGCTAAATCAACACCAAAGAAATTTAAACGATTCTTCTTGCAACACGATCATTTAGTCAATATTGGTAATACGGAAAGTAGCAGGAGTGTGGGTCAGACGTCAGTATGTCCCCGAGATAATTTGCAGCAATATTTTCTACCCCCAACTCCCTCACTATCGCCCTCTTCGAGTAGATCTAGTTCCCCTGTATTAGAGCACTTAGATATGGGCTGTAAACCTTTAGTCTGCTGTGATGACGAGGAGGATTTCTCCAATCATGACGATAGTCAACTTTTGACAAATGATGAAGATATTGCTAATTGTTCGGCTGAATCATCGTCTAATTTCGATTTACATCCGCCTTTATTGCCCTCGTTTAATGTGACACCACCACCGGTAGCGGCAGCATCTGCTAAACAACAGCAACGTAATGCTGCCTACGAATTGGCTAGATTTTTACGTGGTTCATTTCATGTCAAACGCGCCAAGATAACAAACTTACGTCGTTCACTTAGTGATAATGAAAATTTACAAAATACTGATTTACCCCCAACACAAATGCGCACGTCAAAGCCCTGCCGCGCTGTGACGACAACAGATTCAAAGCCCAAGAAAAAAGTATTAGAGGATACAACAAATAATCAGAGATCAAGAATAGGAAGTACTTCAAGTATTTGTGTAAGTATTTGATTTAATTATTTGTAATTTTAAGTAGGATATCTTAATGGTTCTTGTTTTAAGGACTAGTTTTAAAGAGGGTTAAGTGTTTAGTTTATAATTTTTCAAATGCACCACGTGTTAGTAGTTTAATATTTTATTTAAAACAGTGATTAATAGCGTTAATTTAATTTAAAAAGCTACACCATTTCCAATAACAAAATTTTAGTCAAATAGTTCAAAAGTTTTAAAAAAATATTGATCCAGATGGACTAAGTCTTTCGATCCTTCAATATACGATCACTAAAGAGTTTCTTTGTCAATTGATCATAGCCATCGATGTATGACATGTTGCAACTCTTGAACTCCATTAGTGCCCGCTTGGGGACTTTCCCATATGGATATGATGTCCTATTGAGTCAAAATTGTTGATCATTGCTTTATAGTGATTACCGTTCTGACAAAGACCAGCTGAAAAATTATCACGATCAAGGTCTGAATTTCTCAGTTTACGCTTACCAAACATTTTCTTCGCTAAATAACCGATTTTTGATATGACAGATCTCTTCCACATCAATAATTATGTGAGATTAGCTTAACTGCAGCACTTTTACACCAATGTCGATTATATTGAGTTCAAGAACTTGAACAAATCCCACAGAGAAGTCCTTTAATAGGGAACATTTTTCTCCTTGGAAAAATATACATATTTTCTTGATAAATTATATAAACCACGAACTTATCCAAAAAATAAGAACTTTTTAAATATATCACTTTAAAAGTAAATTTTAACTTTGGACTCAATTCTCTCAAATCACGCCATAAATTCCGATTTATATATAATTTAAGAAATTTCCGATCGAAACCCGCAAAACAAAAAACTTTGCAAATATTCATTTTATTCCGATCTCTATGAATACCCCCTATTAATTCCCATACTCTTCAAACAACACATTAATTACAAATGACAAAGTAATTCCTTAAACCCAAATATGGTTCCACAAAAGACCACTTTTATTAATATTATTATTGACCATACACCGCCGAGAAAGTGTTAAAATAAATGTTTTTTTATACCATAAACAGTAGCAAACCGTACTAATGGAATTTTCGTTTTCTCGTTATCATTTTACTGAATCATACAACTACTACATGTGCTCAGTAGTTCCACCACGGTGACATCAATTGATTATTATTAAACTCTCACTGCTGACTCCTCTCTTTCTTAAATTTTTACAAGCGAGCAAACATTCCCAGCCATGAATGAAGTTATTAAGTCAATAATAACAAAAAACACTGATCTCAACGTGTATGGGACTCGCCCAAATACGTACGTATCTTTTAGAATGTAAAAAATCCATAATAAACAGAAAAAAATATTCTCACGTTCTCTCTTACTGGTAATAGATTGACATAGTCTTACTCAAAATTATGAAAGGTGAATATTAAAAAGACGAAAAAAAAAAACAAAAAAGAATGCATCACATCAACAAAATTTTGATTAATATTTATTATTTACATAGATACATACATATATACAAACATATATACATTTGTAGATACATTTCGTTTGTTTATTTCTATGTAACTTAATTCTGAGTAAATTACTCTCTTTCTCCCGCTCTTTTCTCTTTCTTGTAATATTTTCTTTGGTAGGGATGAAAAATTATTACATTGATTGGTACTATTTTTGTTAAAGTACTTTTTTCAATTTACAATTGATTAGAGAATTTCAGTCCCTGCTGCTTACTTAATATCAACGATCATAAGTAATCAACGCCGGCGATCTTCATTGTTTATAGAGATGTGTTTAAAAAGGTCCTTCAGACTGCCAGATGAAGCGGAGATCTGGTAAGCGACGAACTACAGAGGTTAGGTCCAAATCTTTAGCTAAATGAAAGGCGCTAGAGGATATACCGCACATTTGTCACTATTATAGGCAGATCTCTGAAAGGTTCCGATACTTTATCAATCAATCCTGGAATAATGAAATTGATTTCAAATTATCAAAGGCATTATGGACAAGACTTGTTGTGAAAGCAACGAAGATACTTATTAGACCATATAGATGCAGTCTAAGGATTCTGACTGGGATTTCAACAGGGCATTGTTCTATTAGCTACCAGATTTTTACGGGTTTTGCGAGGATATTAAGGAAGTAGTGACAATTGAGCTGATAATCTGCACACTGCCCTAGAACACTTGGTATCAAGAATGGAATGAATCGGCAATAGGTTCTACGATGAACTAACCACTACAACCATTGTAATCTAATATATTTTATATAGGGAATTAGCCACATCTTTATTCGATTGAAAACTATAGTGATCACCTATCATATTTACCCATCTATCGAATCTGAATCTAATTATTTTCATTAACTTGAATCGTAACTTCCTCCGAGTGGAATTTCTTGCATTTTTTTGGTGCATAACGCTTCTTAATACCCAAAAGGACGGACTATTGAACGTTTGGATTAAAAATTCTAATCAACTAAAGATTACAAATTGTGCTAGTGCTTAAGTGACGACGTAGCAGTCGAATTGAAGAAAATATCATTGGCATTCGAGAAATTTTGCCTCAATAGTCAAGGATGTCCATTACAAAACGATCACAATACATAGTTGATCAGTGTTAACTGTTTATGGCAAATTTTGGTGGATTAGGATTTCATCAAGAACTTAAGACAACCGGAAAATTGCATCGCTTTCCTTTAGAAACTTTAACAAAAATTCGAAAAATTTTTCTATAATTCAGAATACAGACACTTTTTGAACCTAACTTTGAACACTTCTAACATTAAAACCATTTCATTCCTTCTAGATAATTTTAAATTTGGTCTGAATTACGACTGAACCCCAGAAGATCTCTTAGATACAAATTCAAATTCAGACATATCCCTACACTATCGGCAGTTAAATCATCAATATATTTTAGACTTTATATTATTACATACTGGAACTTTTCAAAAAAGTACCAATTTCATCCCTATGGTACTGAAAAGTGTACTTTAGTTATAAAAAAAAAGAATTTCCAAATCCCTCTCAACTATAGTATCTTCTCTTCTCATACAATTCTCTTTCTCTGGGAATTTCAATTAATAATGGGTACTTTCAATTACTACTTTACTATAGATTTGCTGGTACTCTAACCAACCCGCAACGCTTTTAACTATAGGGGAAATATGAAATACACTATGAGTAAAAATTATACTCGTCGTCGTCACTGTATATGATGAATATTATTTCTTTTTTTATATGTTTGACTTGATGTTTTCAACATTTTGTTGAATCTATTTTCTTTTTCTTTCATTTGCAAAATTTCAGTTGTATTTTGAGCGTTGAAGTTGAAATTTTACACACACAAAAAATAATGTCGAAATAGTGCGCAACTGATTTAAAATATAAAAAATAATAAAGAAAAAAAAAACAAAATTTCACAATAAAAAAATAATGTTACTTTTGGCTTTAATTGAAAGAAATTTTACTTTTTAAGAAAATTTAACTTAAATTAATAAAACTGGCAAAAATTGACGAGAAAAAAAGCAACAAATGTGCGGGTTATTTTTTAAACAAAAAACGTAAATGGTTTTGAATAAATTAAACTTTTATAATTAATTTTTGCATACAAAAAAAGTAAGAGCTTAGTTATGTATATTGTTAAATATGTATTAATTAAGTGTTCAGCAAGAAAGCTAGAAGAAAAAAAAACTAATTTGAATTCTTTACTGTCTCCCAATACCATAAATAATAGTCACGTTTTCTCTTTTGCAATTAAAATACCATAAATTGAGCTAAACTCCCTCTTAAACCCCCCAACTACAGCTCCACAACTTTGGAACTATTTTAGCAATATAACGAAGTATTAATTAATTCGAAGAGGATTTTCGCGAAATTGTTTTTTATTTATCTAAAAAAGTGTATGACTATTTTTGTTAAGAAAAAAAACTTAAAAATAAATATATTTGTTTTTAGATTGTTGGCCAAATGATTAGATTATAAAAAGTAATTGAAAAAAATTGTTGAAACATTGGACACTGTTAAAAACCTGTACACAATTTGAAATTAATTTCTAAATTGAAACGAGAAAAAAAAACGTCTATTAAAATGAAGAAAGTTTTTTTATTATATTTTTTATGTTTGATGGGTTTCATATTAAATTTGTTGAGAGGGTGATGGGAAAAATGTGGTATTTTTACTTAGAAAAACATTGTAAATGAAAAAACATTTTTGCACAGTGGCCGGGGAAAGTTTACGTCCAGTGGAAGTTTATTTTGTAAAAAAATATAAAAGGAGATTTACACATAAAATTGAAGAACTAAAAATTTTTGGAGACTAAATATTTTCTATAAAAAACAATTTTGGACACATTTTTGTCCACAATTTTACTTCTATAGGAAACTGGACAAATTTGGAACACATTTTTTTATAGTAAATAATTTGTTTTCTGTACAAAAAACAATTGGAGACAAACTTTTTTCCATACAAAAAAAAAATTGGTGCAAATTTGGGAAAACAATTTTTCTAAAGAAAAAAATTTGAGACTAAATTTTTTAGTTAAAAATATTTTAGGACACATTTTTATCCATGTAAAGTAATTTAGAACAATTTTTTTCTATAGAAAACTTTTTCTATATACAACATTTTAGTAAAAAATGTTTATAGAAAATAGTTTATGACAAATTAATTTATACTTTTGGCAAATTTGTTCTATTAAATATGAATTGGGACAATTTTTTCTATAGAAAACAAATTGGGACAAATTAATATCCATAGAAAATTATTAGACCAAATTTGAGATAACAAAGGGTATAATTACATTCAGTTAAACCGAATAAATATAATATTTCTACTTGTTACTTGTTAGATTAAACAATTTGTCAGTTAATTGCATGACTCGTTATTGAGGCCTAATTGAGTCATTTGATTTATTATTTCTCTCTACCCGTATGTCTATTTATTTATCTGTCGTTATGTCTGTCTGTCGTCTACCAGCCATAGTCCCTGATCTACATCTAGGTTTCACTTATTTTGATTTTTTTTTTTTTTTTTTTTTTTGCACAAAAAACCGTTTAAGTAGCTCACACACACACACATCATTCACATAAACCTCAACGTGCAACAAAATGCATCTTTCGTTTGTAGCTTGATTTTTAATTAATTTTGATTTAAATCTACTGCTTTATTATTATAATATTTAAATTGTTCACTTCCTGCAACAACAACAGCAGCACAAGCAAAAAATACGTACTTATACGTTTATTTTAAGTTCATATGCCAAAAAATAAGAATGAAAAACTGTTCAGTTGTTAACAATTATTTATGCAAATTTGTAAATGTCTGAATTGAATTGATTTTAAATTGACACTTTATAAGATACGAGAATGTTTAACAAATACATATGAATGTACATACAATTAAACGAAACACACGTTATACTGGGTTTGTCACCAGAAATTTATAAATGAATTTATTTATAAAGTAATTAATGACAAGTCATTTGTAAATTACACTTAAGGATGACATTTCAATGAGATTTGACAATGAGAAGAGAATTTTTGTCAGGAGTTTCGAAAAAATAATATTGTATCTATCTATCTATCTATCTATCTATCTATCTATCTATCTATCTATCTATCTATCTATCTATCTATCTATCTATCTATCTATCTATCTATCTATCTATCTATCTATCTATCTATCTATCTATCCATCTATCTATCTATCTATCTATCTATCTATCTATCTATCTATCTATCTATCTATCTATCTACTATCTATCTATCTATCTATCTATCTATCTATCTATCTATCTATCTATCTATCTATCTATCTATCTATCTATCTATGTATCTATCTATCTATCTATCTATCTATCTATCTATCTATCTATCTATCTATCTATCTATCTATCTATCTATCTATCTATCTATCTATCTATCTATCTATCTATCTATCTATCTATCTATCTACTATCTATCTATCTATCTATCTATCTATCTATCTATCTATCTATCTACTATCTATCTATCTATCTATCTATCTATCTATCTATCTATCTATCTATCTATCTATCTATCTATCTATCTATCTATCTATCTATCTATCTATCTATCTATCTATCTATCTATCTATCTATCTATCTATCTATCTATCTATCTATCTATCTATCTATCTATCTATTTTGAAAGATGTTTTAACTCAGTACAAAGCACAAAAGTGTTATTAGCATTATTCAAAAGTAGTGAATTGAAATTCAAATTATTTGAAT
>NW_023995562.1:0-103890 GCF_015586225.1 Lucilia sericata | reverse complement strand
AACTAAAACTGTGGCAAGGTAATGTTTATTTTTTTATTATTTTTATCAATTAAACGTCACGTTGACAGCTTTGGAAGTTAAAATGAAATTTGACACTTAAAGGTTGCCATAAAGTTTTTTATTATATGCAAACAGAGGGTAAACAATATGAGTGGTTGGATACATTTAAATGACCATGGTTAATAAAGTTAGCAAAGCAGAAAAGTTTATTTGTTTAATAAAACAAAGTTTTAAAATTGTAATTGTTTAAATTAAAAGGCACTTAAAAGAACACTTTGTTTTTGAAGGAGTAGATGGGGGAGGGGAGAGTATTTATAACAATTTTAAATTCTTAATATAATTGTTAACACATTTTTTATTCGTAATAAAAGTTTTGGTTTTAAAATAATAATTATTTAAAGATCTAGTTAAGATCAAGTGTCTTTTAAATTGTTTTTTCAACATAATTTTTTTTTTTTAAGTTTTAGTTTATTATTTGTCTGGAAAATTTAAAAGATTTTTATCACTATTATATTTGGTTTATAGCCGAACTCTTGACACTTTAACTTAGTTTTAGAAACTAAATTAGTTTTGAAACTAGAAGAAAACTACCCTAACAAAATTTTAACTATTTTTTTGATCTTTTTTAAAGCAAATAATAGAAATAGAAAGAGACAGCTGTAGTTGTTATTTACTATGTTGTTTATTTTTGTTAGTTCTCTTTTGTTGTTCAAATTCTTTAATATCACCTGCTCTTTTAAAATTATCCTTTTTCCTCATACACACAAAATGGAATTTTTGACCAACAACATCAAAGTAAACAAGTGTAGATCAGCAACTGTCATTGTAAGATTAGATACAAGGATTTTTTTTGAAATACAAATTCCAGGTACTTTAATTATACACACACACGTACATTCATGTACAAACATATTCTTTAATCTTTTTGTTTCTTTAAAATGTCTGAAAAATTTCTTTCACACAATGGGAAGCTGTTTTATTGAAATAATTGTTGTAAAACACGTAATTTTAAATGATCTTTTTCGGATTTCTTCTTTTTTTGAGGATTTGAAGTTTGAAGCATCCTCTTTGTTAAGAGATTTAAAGGAAGTTCTTAAACCTTGAAGACAGGAAGAAATCGTATATTCTTTTGTATAGAAAATATGGAAGTGATTTATACCTGTTTTGTTTAATAAAGTTTTCAAGACTTTTTAAGGAAATATTTATTGTAAAATTTGAGTATTGAAATCCTTTAATTAAAAAGTCATTTGTTGGTTTAACAAAAGTCTAAAGAGGGCAAAATCATTAAGCATTTAGAAAAATATATTTCCTGTATTTAAATAATACAGATTTAAGACTTCCTATTAATTCAATCAAAAGAATCTAATCAAAATTCTCAAATGGCTTGAAGATCGTTGCATATAATCGGGTTAACAATAGGTTTCTTCTATTACTTAGATTCGCCGATGTATAATATAGATTTAGTGATAACGAAACAGCCCTCCGTAAAGCTAGGGTCGGAAGATCTATGAAACTCCTATGGATAGTTGTATGGAACTCCTCACTTATTACTAATAATTGATTTTTTTAAGGATCCAAGCGTTCAATAAGGGAGCTTAAAACTAAAGTAGTCCAATTTTGGGCAGCATAACTCTTTGAGAAATTCCTAATGCATTTGCAAACTCTTAATGTCTCTAACGGATCAAAACAGGGCCTTATATGTAATTAAAACCAACTAATCTTTGCATCAGCTCAACTACCTTTGAGAATTTGATAAAACTCTCAAAATATGTAAGAATAATGCTTCAAACTTATGGAATTATCAAAATATGACCCAAAACAGATTAGAAATAGGAAATGCCAATAGATCGGACTTAGGTTTTAAAGACCTTAGACGTCACAAGCTATAATAGCAAAGACCAGCTTAATCACTAGAATAGAGGTTTTAAACTTGGTATATTATCAATTGCAGGTACTATATCTGCCATATTTTCCAAAGAGCTTGGTCTCATAGTCTTCATCAGATTTCTAAACGCCTCTAAAGTTTTTCAAAGTCTTTATAAGATTGTCAAATGCCTGCACAGTTTTCCAGGCCGAAATGTACATCACCGCTACGGCCACGAGAAAAGATCCGAAAACAATATCCAGAGATTTTGACCATTATTCCCTATATAGACAGTTATTTACCCCTCAATGCTCTCAATTCGAACGTGAAAATGTTGAAATGTATTCTCAATTACATTCACTCCCTGTCCAAATTTAGACGATACTCTGTCGAACAGATTTGAGTTTCAAGACACAATGGAATTAAGGAAAATCAAATTGCCAATGAAAGCGCGATTAACGGTCAGTCTTGGACGAAACTGTTATCACCACTTGAAGAATATATATTCAAAATACTCTGGACCTGTCTTTTACGGAAAAGTACTTTGACTCTCTTCGACCTTGATAGAAATTCGTTAAGGGTTCTCTCTTAAGGCACTGTATGATTAGACGTATGTGAGATCGTATGGAATACCCAAGAACAGTTATTTCAGAAGATTTTTCGACGAAGAATCGGTATAACAACCTTTAACTGAGTGTTCCGCTCTTTAAAAGCGCAGTGTGTGATATCTTGGACTGTCTCAAGAATAAGATACTAACTAATCAATGTCCAGAATGCAGTTAATGGAGTACCGAATCGGAATCCATCTCAGGTTTGGAACTCATCGTTTGAAGAATAAGATAGAACTAAAGAGTCCTCCGAAAGGGAACTATCAACCACAGTAGTAGTTAGTAAGTTCGAAAATTGACGGTATGTTTCATTATATCTGAAGGCCTCTATCAGGCCTGTTGTAAGTAAGTTCGAAGGGAGGCTATTTAAATCATTATATCCGAAGACCTCTATCGGGCCTGTGAATGGGAATCGAATTATTGGTGTAATGACATACTAGAACACTAGCTATTAACCAACAGGAGGCACACAGCAGTTAATATAATCCATTTAATAAGGAACATAAAGAGATCGAAAAGAACAAAGTTTATCATACAAAGTTTTGGTTACTTCACCAAGAATCTTTTGCGTTTATTCTGTAAATAGTTAATAGATAAGATTTCCTGATTTTTTTCTAGGGATAAATCCAGAATCATAAACATTAACATTTGATCAGTACTAACACGTTTTATATTTTCTAATGTTAACACCACAATAACCAGGGCGAAACTCCTTAGAGAAACAGTTCAGCCTTATTATCTAAACTCGTAATTTCAGAAATAAACTGAAGTTCTAGTGAGCTCTGACGGGGAATAAGAACCAACCAAAGTAGTAAATAAACAATTTCATTAGGGGGTCAAGAGGATGAAAGTTGTTTAAACTAGAAGCTATGGCAGAACTTCTGTAAATAATCCCAGGACAAGTTTCTCAGTTATATTCTCTAATAATAAAGGTCATCGAATGATTGAGAGTAAATTGATTTGTTAAAAGTACCAAAAAGTAACAAAAGATGTATTAAAATTTCGTACTCTAAACTACAGCTGTTCTTTAATTTAAAGGTAAGCAAGCAGTTGCCCTCAAACTTGAAATTCTTATTAGAATTTGACAGAGTGACTTTCAAACTGTAACAAAATAAGCATTAAACAAGTAAACAGTGATGCCAATAGGGTTTTAAAATAAAACTAAAGTGGTGAATGGTAAAAATAGAATAAAATTAAGAAATTTTAAAAGAAATCTGAAAAAATTATCAATTAAGAAGTAAACTTGATGAAAATTTTCAATTTTTTTTAAAGAACAAAAGATTTTAAACTAAATTTTAAAACTCTTGAGTAAATTGTCTTTAAATTTTATAATTTAAACAAACTGCTTAACTAACTATTTAACAAAAATAAGCAATTACTTAAATTTGAGTTCCTAAATTTAACACCTATTTTTTTTTTTGTTAAATGATAATAAAACTTTAGTTAATGCATTTTTAAAAAGCATTTTTTTTTTTATATTTTCCCTGAAATATTATCTGCACCTAAGTGTCATTTTAACAGAAGTCGTCATTCGTTGGTTGGTTCCCATAAAAAAAAGATAACATTGAATAATTTTACACATTTATGTTAATTTTTTTGTTGTTGTTATAAATAAATTTAGAAAAAAATGTAGGTTGTTTTTGTTGTTGAAGTTTTGTAAAACTAATTTGAATATTTAATGATTTGAAAAAGAGAATTTTTTTAAACACAATTTTAAGAATGAATTTCGGTTTTAAATGGTAGATTTTGAAGACAAATAAAATGCAACCCACACTTTAAGAATTTTTCTTATTTTTTTATAATTAACATAAAACTAGATTTTGAAATAGAATGTTAAAGAAGATTTTTTTAAAAAATTAAGAACATTATTAAATTTATTTTAATAAAAAAAAAAAAAAAACATCAATGTAAACCACAAATTCTAACACTTGTCAAGGTTTTTTACATTAATAAAATTTTGAAAAAACCACAAAAATCCAGTTTTTTTGATATATCTCAAGCCTGAGATATGAACTAATTACTTTTGCTACAAAAATCAAAGATAAACAAATTGTTAAATGGTTTTAAACAAAAAATTTGAAGTTTCAATAACAAACTGTTAGAAAAATTTTTGATTAATCACTTTAATTAACATGATTCATCAATATTTTTTTAAAAAAACTTTTTCTTTTAGTCTTAAAAAAGTTCTCATATTGAACAATTTGGTTTTATTCACATGAAATTTCCAACCTTTTTTTTCTATCTTTGGTAAACACTCATTTATATTACCTTATTTAAACCATCTCTGATGTCAAGCATGAAATTTTGAAAAAAATTCTTAATTTTCTATTTCCTTTTTTACGCTTTTGTGTTTATACTCTAAGCCCTTGTTTAAATATGACACCATTTCAATATCTATTTCTTTTTCATATTATTCATCACAATTCCCAAAGAAAAAACAAGTTGTACATAGTTTACATGTAAAAAACCATGTTTTCATTTTCATTGCTTGTTGAGTTCTTTTCTTTTTTTGTTTTGTTCGCTTTCAAAGGTGAAAAGTGTTTTGAAAACAGAAATGAAAAGAATATTAATATTTTTGGGTAAACATTGCTCTAAGCCAAATAAGGTTTTATTAACATAACATATAGTGTAAAAGCAGTATCTCTCTGTTTAAACACCCACATTTTTGTTGTTGTTTTGTTCATAATCTTGGAAATGCGTTTTTTTATTGGTTTTACGTTTTACATGCCCTACATTTCTGTCTTATGGTATTGACACTTAAGGCAGATGTTTAGAAATCTTTTCTCGAAACAGAGAGCTGAAAGTTCTAACTTTTTTAAAGCAACAAAAACTTTAACGCTCTCTCTCTCCAAAAGCTAGGAAACTAGACCTCTAAAGCAATAGTTTGAAACTAATTAAGACTCTTACAACTAAAGGTTTAAGTACTAGTTCCTATACTTAAACTCTTTCCACATGGAACCATTTTCTAAATTCCGTTACATCTATCCTATCCCTTCCTATAATTGGACTTTATCAAGTCCAACTAATTGAGACATTAAGAAATCAGTTAAAGATTTCACTCCTACTTAAACTCTCTCCAATCTCCGAACGTTCTTAAACCGCTAGTCCAAATATTCCACAACATTTCACTTCCTCACATTGTTCATAAACGAATTTGAAATCTCTTTCCAATGATAACATGCTTAGGGAGAGTACCAACTGTTCAGTACGTTTAAGAAGTCTTCAGGAACGGGTTTAGCTAAATGATCAAAGCAAAAACTAAAGACCGAAAAGCTTATTGCTCTGGTTCGGATACTTTAATTACTTTGGCCTTTCATCTTATTCTGTTATACTGATAAGAGAATTATCACTGTGATTCCCAACTTGCGCTTCCCAAGCTCATCACTTATATGATTGTTAAGCAGAGCTTTTTTATGCTGAGGAGCGACTTTAAACTCTTGGATCCTGAGATATAACAAGATTGTTAAGCAGTTCTTCAAACATATCTTACAAGATTGTTAAGAAGTGATATTCTTATCTTGATGAGCGAACTATCACTGCGACTCTAGACATTTGGATCTAGAGAGCTAACGTATCGCTTCTCTAAAACTCAACTCTTATAAGATTCATTTGACTACCAAGGAAAAAGTACATAAAGATTGTTAAGATCCCTGATCTTTAAGTTACTCCAAACCTGTTGCAAGCTTCAATTTCGGCATTGATCTGAATGCAGAATGGAATAACGAAATGGTTTTCGAGAAGAGCTTTTGGATTATAAAATGAGGAATAGGAAATGGGTTTCAATGATTACACTCCTTGCCAAACATCCGCAAGAGAGATCTTTTGAGTGCCGTTATAGCTAAAAAGAGAAATTTCTGAGATACAGAACCTTTACAATCCTTTGCTGATGCTCAAAAGTATTCAAGAAAGTGCTATCTCTGATACACTGAATGAGAGTTCCACTAGAGGAAACCTTGGATTTCGTTACTTAAAATGCGATATTGAACTAAAAAGTTAGAGAATCTAAGCTAAACATATCCACACTCGTAACAAGATGTCAGACTAGCAGTTTTGGATACCGCAGCACAAGAACCTAATGCTCATCTCAGAGTAATCTTATGGGTTTTACTAAACTTACAAAGATTGGGAAAACGTAGACTTCGACGTTGAACTGAGGAGTTAAGAGAACATGTGATGCATGGCGAGTAGTAATAAGGAAATTGTCTGGTGTTCACTCACTGTAACAAGATGCCTGAGCAGGAATACAGCAAATAAACCTCATTCTTCTATATTTCAGGAATATATATCAGTATTCCTCATCATATGAAATGAAAAGTTATGAAAATCAAATCATTAGATCCTGTTGAATATGGAAGCTTAAATCTAGTTAATGTTAGAAGAAATATAAGCAGATTTAGCCAATAGAATCTGGGCTTTCCTGTTAAATAGAAACATCTAAATAGGAACTTTAACTGTTGCAGTTAAGGCATTTGAAATATCGCAAGTGTATGGCTTTTGGAGCATTAAAGTTTGGGAAATTATAATAAGGAGAAGAATGAAGCTCTAGATCTTTACAAGATCGCTAATCTAGCAAATTTAAAAGAGCATTGCTTCTAAGATTTGATTAGTTTTGGGATCCTCACTATCACAGTTGACAAATTTGAAACTGATCTTTGTTCTTTAAACGATAAAGAGTTAAAAACTAATTTTCAGTTTTTCACTAATTTAAACTTCCTTTCTACAACCTTTCTAAACCATTTAATAATTCACTATTTTAATATTTACCCTCAAACTCAATGACACAAGATCTCTTGAGGATCTTTAAGCATTACTCAAACAAATATAACCCAATTTTCATAGGGTACCTTGGGCTTTTCTCTTGTTTAAAAGCAATTTCTTTTTTTACTTTCATCACTTTTCATAATCTCCTTTTTATTAACAGCTTTTTATTCGCTATTCATTGAAAATGTGGTCTATGCAGAAATTTCCTTTTATTGAGCTGTGAACAAAAATGCAGCAAATCTTTGAGTGCAAAATAAATATTGGTTTAAATGCATTTTTGCATTCAATGGAAATATTAATAAATTTTCAAGCAATTTGGTTTTTGTTTTTGTTTATTCTAATGAAGGATATGCTTTTCATTATAAAGAAGACGAGCTTTAGTGGGTTTTATGTTAGATTTTATAATGGAAAACAGATTGAGATAGCAATGAAGTGTTAAACTAGAGAAAAATAAGATCTAATGGAAAAAGGAATGTTAAGGAGATGGTTATCATGTAAAAGAGAAGAGTTTAAGAGTTATAGGAAGGAAACAGGATCCTAAGAGGATAAGGAAAGTTGCACAGTTTCCTTATAAGACTTTCAAAGATTAATATGGACATCATTCCCTCTTCAGGCATTACTTTCGGCTCTTTAGGCTTTAAAAGAAAATCACTTTTTTCACTTAATACTTTTATAATGTTTTCATTATGTATTTCTATTCTTTTATCCCGTTTGTCTCTGTAGCCCACAACATATTTATTTTCATATCAGGAAACTATTCTTTTTTTCTCTATTTCTTTCATAACCGCTAAAAGCGATAATATTACAAATATTAACCCAGTTTTTTTTCTAGTTTTTGTATGCATCTTTTCAACACTACATAATGTAGCCGGGTGGTGGTGTTATTACTATGAGTAGTTCGAGTACTTAGCAGCAGTAGTCATATTAAATTCATATAATATGTAAGCTGCTAGTAATGTTCACTATTGTTTCAGTTTTTTTTTCGTTATAATGTGGATGGATGATATGAATATAAAGACAAACATTATTCTGGGTATTATGAATTATAAAAAAAAAAACACAAAAAGAAACAATATGTTTAAACGTACAATGAGTTCGAGAAGTTAACATACAGTTTTAGGAAGAGAACATCACGAACGATTATTGTCAATATCAATAGCAGTAGCAAGATACTATAACGAACTTGTCTTAGGAAACTGTATCACTATTCATCATCATTTGACATTGAAAGATCTTGAATTTTGATTCTTAGATCCTGAGGAATAGGAAAACATCAATAACTTTAACGGTAAAAGAAATTGATGTTCAATAAACTAATGAAATCTAGGCTTTCTTGTAAAAAGTAAAAAATTCCTATTTGAACGAGCACTTTTGAAGCATATCCGCAACTAAGACTAATGGAAGTTGAACTATCATATTCAGAAGTTAAGCTCTTATGGGATTCTCAAGTTAAATATGTTGTATTTATGTAGTTAGACTGTTTAAACAATCTAGAAATGTATTCCTTAGATTCTGAGGAATACGGAAGCTTAAATATCTTTATCGAAAGGAAAGATATCTGGTAGTTTATGCAAAACAATGGTGGCTTTCCATTTCAGTAGGAATGCGTGCTCCGGAACTTTAAATTTTGTTAAAAATTCATTTGAAGTTCCCTAGGAAAGTGAAAGCTAAAATAATCTCTATACAATCTTCTGATTCCAAGAAATATAGAAGTCTAGATTTCTTTATATGGATGAAGAATGACTTATGGTTTAGTCAACACAAACATGGCTTTCTATTTCAGTTGGAATATTTGATGAGGAACTTTAACTGCTATTAGAAATTCATTTGAAGTTACCTTAGAACCTTGATTTCTTTATTGGCATAACGGATTTCTTATGATTAAGGCCACACATTTAAGTTGGAAAGCTTGATCGGAACTTTAACTCTTGATGGAAATACATTTGCAGTTTCCTAGAAACATGGATCTTGGCAATCGAAATCAGACATATCTGTGCGAAAGCTTCAAGGATCTAGTAATGTACTCTCAAGATTCCAAGGAATAAGGAAGCCTAAATTTCATTATTTTGATGAAGAATGTCGTATGTTTTAGGTAATACAATCTTGGCTTTCTGCTTAAGTTGGAATATCTGATGAGGAACTTTAACTTTTGGGGGAAATTATTTTAGAGCACCATGGATTTTGGGAATCCAAGTCTAGGCACATGGTTTAAGTAAAATGTTTTGGAAAATGTCGATGATAAACCATCATAGCTCTGAAGAATTACGGAAAGGAGGAAGGAGAAATAATTGATAATTAAGTTCAGTCATAATTGTCTTAATAATCCGAAATATTCCAATTTAAAGATATTTTGTCACATAGTAATATGAAGGTTAGTTTTACACAATTCGTTTAAAGGTGTAAATGTTTAAAACTTAAGCTGGAATATATTTTGCTGTATGCCACACAATTAGGTGTAATCTGTCAACAAGGTAAATTCTATTGAAGATCCTTTGAATAATAGTATTTCATACTTTGGAATATTAAAGTTCCACGTATTAGACGTGGATCTTATAAGGAAGGTGTGGCATAACGTTTAGTGCAACCGAAACCCTTTGAATGATCATGTTTCTTACTTTTGGGACTAATAATGTTTGGGACGCGCAAATTGAAGAAGCATTGGGGGAGAAACTTATGATGTAAGGAATACATTAAGTTCCTAAGGAATATGAAAGTGTAAATATCTAAACCTTAAGCTGGAATATATCTTCCAGTATGTAACACATAAGGAGTAATCTATCAACAAGATATTCAATTCAAGATTCTTTGAATGATAGTATTTCGTACTTGGAATTATTAAAGTTTGGGACGCGCAAACGAAAGGAGTATTAGAGGTGTATCTTATAAGGAAGGTGTGGCATAGCGTTTAGTGCAACCGAAACCCTTTGAATGATCATGTTTCTTACTCTTGGAACTAATGAAGTTTAGGACGCGCAAATTGAAGAAGCATTGGAGGAGAAACTTATGATTTATGGAATACGCTAAGTTCCTAAGGAATATGGAAGTGTAAATCTTTAAACTTTAAGCTGGAATATATCTTACAGTATGCAACACATAAGGAGTAATCTATCAACAAGATCAATCAAGATTCTTTGAATGATAGTATTTCGTACTCTTGGGAATATTAAAGTTTGGGAAGCGCAAACTGAAGGAGTATTAGATGTGAATCTTGTAAGAAAGGTAGAAAAGGCACAAAGTTTAGTGCAATCAAGGCCCTTTGAATGATAGTGTATCTTACTCTTGGGACTAATGAAGTTTAGGACGCGCAAACTGAAGGATAATTGGAAGAGAAACTTATGATTTAAGGAATACACTAAGTTCCTAAGGAATATGGAAGTGTAAATGTCCAAACCTTAAGCTGAAATATATCTTGCAGTATGCAACACAATTGGGACTAAACTATCAACAATATATATTCAATTCAAGATTCTTTGAATGATAGTATTTCGTACTTAGGAATATTAAAGTTTGGGACGCGCAAACTAAAGGAGTGTTAGAGGCGAATCTTATAAGAAAGGTGTACCATGAATGATAATGTTTCTTACTCTTGGGACTAATGAAGCTTGAGGCGCGCAAATTGAAGAAGCATTGGAGGAGAAACTTATGATTTAAAGAATTCGCTAAGTTCCTAAGGAATTTGGAAGTGTAAATGTCTAAGCCTTAAGCTGGAGTATATCTTCCAGTATGCAACACAATTGAAGATTATTTGAATGATAGTATTTCGTACTCTTGGGAATATTAAAGTTTGGGACGCGCAAATTAAAAGAGTGTTAGAGAAGAATCTTATAAGGAAGGTATAGCACAGCGTTTCGCGTAATCGAGTTCGTTGGAATGATAGTATTTCTTACTCTTGGAAGTAATGAAGTTTTGGATGCGCAAACTGAAGGAGATACTTGTGATTGAAGGCATAAATTAAATAAGGAAGTTATAGCACAGCATGCAGCGCAATCCATCCTGTCATAGTAAGTAGGAATGTTTAGTAGATATCGCCCATCTTCATAGTTTTACTCTTGGGAATATGGAAGTTAAAGCGAAAGGTAATATCGTAACTTCTTTGGGAATATGAAAGCTTTAATCTTCGAAACTTAAAAAGAAATATATGTTGCGTAATGCACCATATTCATAACTATTCTAACAACTAGGAATATGCTGTCGAAGATCCTTTAAAGGAGAGAGTTTCTTGCTCTTGGAGCTATTAAAATTTCGGTTGCGCAAACTTGAAGAAGGGAATGAAGAGAATCTTATAAAGATCCTCATTGGGATGTAAAATTTATTATGTATATTTCTCCAATTATAAAAGAACTTCCGAAATCTTATTGATTTCTGTGTTGGAGGTCAATGTTCCACTTATCTGCAACCATGAACGGCACAGATCACAGCTCCAAGACAAACCATTGAAAAGAGAGTGTGTGAAGAGTTTAAATGAAGTAACGTTGGGGAATTTGTACAAAACCATTTGTACTAAAGTTTGGAAACTTTGAGAAGTTCTGTAAATCTCAGTTTTATGGAAAAATCTCAGGAAATCAGATGCCTTGATCTTGTAAAGAGTACAAAGTGGGAGATTAGAAAAAAATTGAAGTTTGATCTTTAGTACGTTTACTTTTCTCTTTAACTATCTAAACTAAAGTGAAAGGGTGTGTTTTGTTTTCTTTCGATTAAAAACCAACCACATATTAAAAGTTTTTTCTTTTATTTTTATAAAAATTAAAAAAAAAAAAAAACACAAAATAAACAATAGTTTGATGCCAGTGGAGAGCTAAAGTAGACAAATGACAAAAAATTAAATGCATTTTAAATAAAAACTGTAAGTGCAAATAATAATAATTTCAAAACAGAAATTGAAGAAAAATTATGCAATTTTTATTTAAAGAAAAAGCTCGAAAGACATAAAACATATATTACAAAAAATTTTATTTTTAGCCCGAAAACATGCCCTACCCAAATAAAAGTTTATTTTTGTTAGCTGTAAAAAGATGTTGGCTAAAAATATAAAAATATTTTATAGCTGGTCATTTCATAGCAAAAAGAATTTATTTTAAGAATTTAATGCAATTTTTTTTTGTCTGTTATAATTTCAACAATCTTGGGGGTTATTTTTAACAAAATAACTCAAGGTGTTGAGTTATGTATTTCATTTTCTTTACAGACAAAAAGAGGCACCCGCATTTTTTTAACAAAATTCCCTTTTTGTTGAAAACAAAAGCCAGAAGAATTTAGACAGACAGACAGACAGACAAACTGAATTTTTTACTTTTTTTGCTTCATTATTTTGGATTTTTTTTCTGTTGTTCCTCTTTACATACCAGTTTCCTCTATAATTCGGTATCTGGATGGGCTGGCAAAAGATCTTCGTCACACAACACACCAGCGTATAGTGTCTGTAGATATCTTCGTATCTTATTGAGTATTTTCTGGCAGCCGATATAATAATAAAATACAATATTATCTTCAATCTTTTGTAAAATGAGCCCTAAAGTGACGATGGATACTTTTTCTTTTACATTGTTCATTAAAAATGTACATGTCTATTTTGTAAAATGAATGGCATTTTGCTTAAAGGTTCTTCGGGGAATCTGTTTATCTGGTTTTTTTTCCTCCTCCTCTTCTTTTACTTGAAATTGTGAATTTCGTTTTCATTTTTGTTTAGGATTTGTTTATAGAGTAAGGGAAAAGTGAAGTGTTTTTTAAAAAATTTTTTTTTACAATTTATTTTTATGAACGAGCTACTGGAAAATATATTTAGAATTTGATTGAGTGCTTTTAGCTTTTCGAAAAGGTTACAAATAAAAAATTTTTGTATGTAAAAACTCAAGTACCATTTGGAAGAAATAATTTGAATTGATATTTGATTACAGCAAACAATTCTTAGGTTTAAGAGGTATAACCCAGCAAGATTTTTTAAGAATAAAAAGGAAATTTTTTATAGAAAATGATCGACAGAATAGATGTGATCAATAGAAACTTGTTAGAGGAAAATATTCCACAGAAACTTGTTTAAAAGAAGAGGATCAGTAAGAACTTTTTTATAGATCATTAACAGCAGAAACTGGTCTAAAAATAAAGATCAATAGAAACTTGTCTAAAGAAAAATTTCTGCAGATCTTTCCAGATCTTCTCCATAGGGAACGGTCAACAGAATCTTATCAAAAGAAAAATATCATCAAAAACTTGTCTAAAAAGAAAGGAACTTGTCTAAAGAAAATGATCAACAGATATTTCTCCACAGAAACTTGTCTAAAAACTAAATTAGTAACATGTCTAAAGAAAATGATCAACAGACAGTTCTCCATAGAAAATGATCAACAAAAACTCGACTAAAGGAAATGATCAACGAAAACTTGTCTAAAAAGAAAGAGCATTAGGAACTTGTCTACAAATAAAGATCGTTGGGAACGTGTCTAAGGGAAATGATCAACAGAAACTTCTCTAAAAAAACAGATCATTAGGAACTTGTCTAAAGAAACTGATCAACGGAAATTTCTCCATAGAAAATGATCAACAAAAACTTGGTTAAAGCAAATGATCAACAAAACTTGTCTAAAAAGAAAGATCATTAGGAATATGTCGGAAGAAAATGATCAACAGAAACTTTTTCATAGAAAATGATCAACAAAAACTTGTCTAAAGGAAATGATCAACAGAAACTTGTCTAAAAAGAAATATCATTAGGAACTTGTCTAAAGAAAATGATCAACAGAAACTAGTCCATAGAAAATGTTCGAATAAAACTTGTCTAAAATAAAGGATCAGCAGAAACTTGTCTAAAAAGATCATTAGAAACTTGTCTAAAGAAAATGATCAACAGAAACTTCTGCATAGAAAAAGAAACCTTTTGTAAATAAATGATCAACAGAAACTTGTCTAAAAAGAAAGATCATTAGGAACTTGTCTAAAGAAAATGATCAACGAAACTTGTCTAAAAAGAAAGATCATTAGGATCTTGTCTAAAGAAAATGATCAACAGAAACTTCTGCATAGAAAAAGATCAACCAAACCTTGTCTAAAGGACATGATTAACGGAAACTTGTCTTAAAAGAAAGACCATTAGGATCTTGTCTAAAGAAAATGATCAACAGAAACTTCTTTATAGAAAACGATCATCAATAACTTGTCTAAACGAAATGATTAACGGAAACTTGTCTAAAAAGAAAGATCATTAGGAACTTGTCGGAAGAAAATGACCAACAAAAACTTCTCCATAGAAAATGATCAACAAAAACTTGTCTAAAGTAAAGGATCAGCAGAAACTTTTCTAAACAGAAAGATCATTAGGATCTTGTCTAAAGAAAATGATCAACAGAAACTTCTCCATAGAAAATCTATAAAAATATCGGCAGAAACTTGTCTAAAGAAAATGAATAGCGAAAATTGGTCTATAGAAAGTGATCAGCAAAACTTTTCCTATAGAAAGGCAATAACAAGAAAATGATCAATGGAAATTTGTCTAGAGAAAATGATCAATAAAATCGTTTCTATAGAAATGATCTACAGCTTGTCTGCAGCAAATGATCAACAGAAATTTGTATATAGAAAAGTTACGATCAACAGAAAAATTTCTATAGAAATGATCTTCGGAAACATGTCTGTAGAAAATGATCAATAGAAACTTTTCTAAAGAAACTTGTTTGCAGCAACTGATTAACAGAAATTTGTCCACAGCAAGTGATCATTGGAAATTTGTCTATAGAAAATGATCAACAGAAATGATCATCGGAAATTTTTCTATAGAAAACAAGTAAGAAAGTATAGTCGGGCGTGGCCGACCATATGATACCCTACACCAATTATGAATATTAAATGTGATTTATTGTTCATAATAAAGCATTTATCTTCAATATTCCCTTGTTCCGATACATTTAAGAAATTTATGGATGAAAAAATAATTTTCTGAAAGAGGCTTTATATGGGGGCTAGGGGCAAATATGGACCAAGCCCGATAACATTTTGTGAATATATTTATATTTACATAATATTTTATTGTGCTGAATTTCATCGCGATATTTGTGTTTATAAGTTAATTTGGGACATTCAAGTAATTTTCTGAAGGGGACTTTGTATGGGAGCTAGGGTCAAATGGGGCCCGATCTTTATGAAATTTGGCAGGGTCATCAAGACTTCTATAAAACTTAGTTGTGCCGTATTTTATCGATATATCTGTATATTTAACATAATTATGAGCTCAGAAGCCCTTTTCGGGGGGTTCTGTTCTATGGGGGCTACGTGAAATAATGGACCGATTTTAACCATTTTCAATAGGCTTCGTTTTCATTTCGTTTCATTCGTTTCAATTTCATCCAATTATCTTGAAAATTGCGACCTGTACCTTGCGCACAAGGTTTACATGGACAGCCAGCCAGCCAGCCAGACGGAAGGACGGACATAGCTTAATCGACTCAGAAAACGATTCTAAGCCGATTGGTATACTTTAAGGTGGGTCTAGGACGAATATTTTTGTATGTTACAAACATCAGCACAAATCCAATATACCCTCCCCACTAAAGTGGTGTAGGGTATAATGATCAACAGTAAGTGATCATCAAAAATTTGTCTAAAGAAAATGATCAACAAAAGTGATCATCAAAAATTTATCTATAGAAAATGGTCAACAGAGAATTGCCATCAGAAAATGATCAACAGAAACATATGTACAGAAACTTGTCCACAGCAAGTTATCATCACAAATTTGCCTATAGAAAATGAACAACAGAAAGTGATCATCGAAAAATTTGTCTATAGAAAATGATCAAGAGAAAATTGGCTTTAGAAAATGATCTATAGAAAATAACACACTCTTGTTCAACGGTAACTTGAGTATAGAAAATGATCAACAGAAATTTGTCCAAAGCAAGTGATCATCAGAAATGTTTTATAAAAAATGATCAACAGCAAGTGATCATAGGAAATAATCAACAGAAAATTGCCTTCAAAAATATGATAACTGCCTATGCCCTTTCGGTTATCCTGAACCGTTAGTTTCTGTTTATTTTCATCCATATGTTTATATTACATTTTAAAATGTGTTACATTTAAAAATTTGCTTCATTGGCTCTACCTGCCACATTTTAGAGACAAACTACGTGCCACTATGTGACACACAAAATAAGCTGGCTGGTGGTTGATTGTGTTCTTTTCTAAACCTGAAATATTGTCTTCTTCAAACAATTATTTAATAGTTGTCTTTGCTAGTAAGTACATTTCTAAGTAGACGACAACTTGTTTTAATTACTTAAGCTGTTAGAGAATTTTAAACGGTCATGCCCTTAAATAGGGTCAGAGATTTTGTTTCAAAACGTTTTTGAAGAGGAAAATCTGAAAGAAAAAACCTTGAAGGCAGACAAACAGCTGTTATTCCTGTAATGAAGAGGGGGAAAAAAGTGTCACACTAAGTAATCGATAACAGCAAAATTATTGACCGAAGTACTTACATATGTGAGTTAATTTATATTGTTTGGACTCAGCCAAGTGTAACTAAATACCCTGTTCTTTCTTTTTCCCTCTTTATAAAATCATATTTTCATTTATAAATTATTTTAATTGTTTCCTAATTTAAATTTTTTTGTAGAATTTTTCTCGCCTCATTGGTTTTTGTAGTGGGTTTTAGTTTGTTCGATGTTATAGGGGTGATTTGTTTAATTTAGTAAATTAATTATTAAATTGATTAGATTTGTAAATATTGTAAATTTCAATAAAATTCTTTGTGTGCAAAATAACATTTTGTGGTTGTTTTTGGCAATTTATTTAAAAAAGAATAAATAATTTTAATTATAAATTACACTAATGAATCACCGAACTTTATACAAATCCAAATTAACATAAATAAATTTTACTAATGAATGGAAGCAAATAGAGGCAAACATTGAAGTGCAGCTAACTTCGGGTACAACTAACGTCAATGTTAAGTGTTGACTACTTTATATGCGAGGAAAAACAGCTGAAACTAACAATTAACAAAAACCTAATCATACTTATCTATAGAAAATGATCAAGCAAGTTCTATATAGAAATTATCAACTGAAATTTTTTCATAGAGATTGATCATCATAAACTTTTCCAAGAAGATGATCAACCGAATCTTTTTTATAGAAAATGATCAATAAAAACTTATTTAAAAGAAATCATCAGCGGACACTTGACTGAAGAAAATTATCTAGTAAAACTTCTCTATAAACAATTATCAACAGAAACTTGTCTAAACAAAATGATCTACAAAAACTTGTCTAAAGAAAACGATTCACTGGAACTTTTGTTATAGAAAATGTTCAACAGAAACTTGTCTTTAGTAAATGATCGACAAAAACTTATCTCTAGAAAATGATCAGTAGAAATTTGTTTGAAGATAATGATTAATAGAAAGAAACTTGTTTAAAGGAAATGATCAGCAGAAATGAGACTATTGAAAATGATCGACAGAAACTTTTCTATAGAAAATTATCATTAGAAACGCGTCTATATAAAATGATCAATAGAAACTCTTTTTTAGAAAATGATCCACAGAAACTTGGCTGAAGAAAATGATCAGTAGAAATTTGTTTGAAGATAATAATCAATATAAACTTGTTTCAAGGAAATGATCAACACAAACTAGTCTTTTCAAAATGATTAACTGAAACTTTTCTATAGAAAATGATCAACAGAAACTCGTCTTTAGAAAATGATCAATAGAAACTTAGCTGAAGAAAATGATCAATACAAACTTGTTTAAAGAAAATTATCGGCAGAAACTCGTCTTTGAAAAACGATCAACAGAAACTTGTTTAAAGAAAATGATCAACAGAAACGTATTCTATGAAAGTTTTGAATAGAAACTTGTCGATTGAAAACGATCAACTAGAACTTTTCTATAGAAAATGATCAACAGAATTTGGGCTATAGAAAATGATCGACAAAAACTTTTCTGAAGAAAGTGATCAAAAGTTGTCTAAAGGAAATTATCAACAAAAATATCCAAAGAAATCTATAGAAAATTAATAACAGAAACTTGTCTTGAGATGCTTAAAGAGAACATGAGAAACTTTTTAAACTTCTCTAGAGAATGGTCAACGTTGAATTGTTTTTAAAAAGTGATCTATAGATGATTATCAACATACATTTTTTCTATAAAATGATCAACAGTAATTTCTTAAAAGTAATCAACAGAAAGCAGAAGAAGGTGATCGATCAAGAGAAACTAACTTCTCTAGAAAATGATCGAAAGTGATTTGTTTTTAAAGTGATCTACAGAAAGAAGATGATCAATAGAAACTTTTCTGATCAACAGAAATTTGTCTAACTACTCTAGGTAATGTTTTCTAAAAATGCTCGACAGTGATTTGTTTTTAAAAGTGATCAACAGAAGTGATCTATGGAAGATGATCAACAGAAAATTTTCTAACTACTTTGCAAAATTTGTTTTTAAAAGTGATCAACAGAAGTGATCTATAGAAGACGATAAACAGAAATTTTTCTAATTTCTCTTGAAAATGGTCGACAGTGATATGTTTTTAAAAGTGATCAACAGAAGTGATCTATCGGAGATGATCAACAGAAGTGATCTATGGAAAATGATCAACAGATATGATCTATGGAAGATGATCAACAGAAAGTTTTTAAATTTCAAAATGGTCGACATAGTTTTAGTTTTAAAGAGATCGTCAGAAGTGATCTATAGAAGATAATCAATAGAATATTTTCTAACTTCTCTAGAAAATACTCGACAGTGATATGTTTTTAAAAGTGATCAACAGAAATAATCTATAAAAGATGATCGATAAACAGAAACTTTTCTAAATTTATAGAAAATGGTCGACAGAAATTTGTTTTTAAAGAGATAGCCAGAAGTGATCTATAGAATATGATCAATAGAAACTTTTTAACATCTCTAGAAAATGATCGACATCGTTAAGTTTTTAAAAGTGATCAACAGAAGTGATCTATGATGAACAACAGAAACTTTTCTTAACTCTCTAGAAAATGATCGACAGTTATTCGTTTTCAAAAGTGATCAACAGAGATTATCTATAGAAAATAATGAAATTAAACTTTTTTTACTTCTCTAGAAAATGGTCGAAAGAGATTTGTGTTTAAAAGTGATCCACAGATGTGATCAATGGAAGATGATCAACAGAAGTGATCTATAGAAGATGATCAACAGAAACTTTTAAAACTTCTATAGAAAAAGTGATCTTTAGAAAATGATCGATCAACAGAAACTTTTCCAACTTCTCTAGAAAATTATCGAAAATAATTCTTTTTTAAGTAAACAACGGAAGTTTCTCTATAGGAACAGATCAATTATCAACTTTTCAATAAAAATTATAAAGAAATTCTCTATTTTGCTTCTTTAGCTGATACTAACACGATTTTGTTTAAATTTTGTAACTTACTCTTTTGAAAAAATTATTTAAATTTTTTTCTATAAACAATATTGTACATACCTGCAAATAGAAGAAAATATAAAAAAACAATTAGTCATTTATTTTATTTAAAAATATTAATAATAAAATCATAAAATTAACTTATAAAGTAAAACATTTACAGCTAAATTTCTCTAATTAATTTGACCCACATCATTGTGAGCCAAGAAAACCAAATTAAAACTTCCCTTTAACTAAAAAAGGTCTTATAAACCAAAATTAAAAAACATAAAACTTTCCCAAATCGAAAAAATAAATGTAACAAATATGGTCATTAAACTAATAAAAAAGAAACATTTGAAATAACAAATAACAGGTAAAGGTTAATGACCAGTTGAAAGTTAAATTAAAACTAAACATATAACAATATATAATCAAAAAGAAAGAAATTAATTTTATTGTTAATAAATTGTAAAATAATTTTTAAACCGAAATATTCATTAGAAATTCAAAATATATATGCAAGCGGCATACTAATTATAAAATAAACGAAAAATTTTATTTATAAACAATTTATAAAATTAAAACAAATAAATTTCTCTATAAAATATAAATAAAATTTATAGTAAAATTACAACAGAAAATTAAAAATATAACAGAAATGTTTTAAAATTAGCATAAAATTAGTTTATTTAATTGTTTCACCATATTATTTAGTTGCCCCAACAATTAGTATGTAAATTTTAGTTGTCTTTACAAGTTTTGTTGGCAGCAACTAAAAATTTTATTCAATTAAGTTTTCATTCTTTATTTCAAAACTATTTTCTCGGTATTCTTTAGTATTTTGTTAAAAATTTATGCATAAAATTCCTTAACAAAATAACGCCCTTTAGTTGGCAGAAACGAAAATTTGAAATTATGAAAAAATTTTTATTGTTTTCGTTTCCTTAAGGCTATTTATTGTTTTGATTCTTTTTTAAAGGTTTCTACAGATTGTTTTCTTAAAGCATACCCAGCACTTAAGGTGCTAACACAAAAAAAAAAGGTTCAGGCAAAGAAAACATAAATAACGAAGGGTTAAAGAAACAATTCAAACTCAATTCCAACAACAGACAGGGTTTGGGAAGAAGCTATCAAAATTACTGTTTTTGCCGACATCTGCTCAAAGCATTTCCCTTAGTTTCAGAATAAAAACAAAATTCTCAATCCTCTCTAATAAGTCGTTTTTCTCTTTAGATTTAGAACAGTTTCTGAGATTTTCAGAGTTCACAGTTTTTTTATTTTTATAGTCCGTGACCTTTGACCATCGAAATTTTTTGTAAATATAGAACAGATTCTGATATTTTCAGAGGTCAAATTTTGTAAATCTCTTCACAAAAAGTTTCTCAGATTTTTACACTTTAAAATCAACAAAACTTATTACGGGTCAGAGGTCACTGGTTGTGGTATATATCTAGTATATATCATTGAAATATGTGACCTTTCACCTTCTATAACTTTTGTGATTTTGAAATCTCTGCATAAAAAGATTTTTTATATTCAAAGTCGAACAAATATTATTTCGGGCCAAAGGTCACAGGCTGTAGTATATATCTAGTATAAATATCATTGAAATCTATGATCTTTCACCTTCGATAATTTTTGTAAATTTGAAATCTTTTCATAAAAACATTCGGATATTTTTCTATTGAAAGTCGAACAAATTTTATC
This sequence comes from Lucilia sericata, assembly GCF_015586225.1. Classification (NCBI taxonomy): domain Eukaryota; kingdom Metazoa; phylum Arthropoda; class Insecta; order Diptera; family Calliphoridae; genus Lucilia; species Lucilia sericata. The sequence goes on along the minus strand of NW_023995562.1, from coordinate 82,576 downwards.
TTAGGTCAGAGGTCACAGGTTGTTGTATATATCTAATATATCATTTGAATTTGTACGATTTTCCACAAAATTTTTTTAGAAATCTGTTTATTGACATTGGAGATCGAACAAAAATTATTAAGAATCAAAATTAAATTTTTGAGAAATCTCCTTATGAACAGATTCTATGATTTTTATATTGAAAGTCGAACAAATTTTATCTCGGGTCAGAGGTCACAGGTTGTTGTATATATCTAATATATCTCTAAAATCTGTGACCTTTGACCTTTGTTCATTTTTATGAATTTTTATAAATTTTACATTTTGAAGAAATGTCTTTATTAACAGATTTTGAGATATTTTGTGTTGGAAACCGAACAAAAATTATTAAGAATCAAAGGTCACAGATTATTGTGTTTGTATTTTAAATATATAACCCTTGACCTTCTATAATTTTGATGAATTCATATGATTTTCAACATCAAATTTTGAGAAATCTCCTTATAAACAGATTTTGAGTTTATTTACTTTGAAAATCGAACAAAACTGATCACAATTCAAAGGTCACAGATTTTTGTGTATATATCTGAAATCTATGACCTTTGACCTTCTATAAATTTTTGTAAATTTATTTGATTTATCACATAATATTTCTCTTTACACAGTTTATGAGACTTTTAGTATAGAAATATTTAACATAAATTATCAAGGGTCAAAGGTTACAGCTTTTTGTGTTTATATTTTAGATCTGTGACCTTTAACCTACGATAATTTTTGTAAATTTGTACAATTTTCTGTAAAAAAATTTAAGAAATCTTTTTATAAACGGATTTTTTGTATTGATAAGCGTACAAAAGTGATCATGGGTCAAAGGTCACAGGTTATTGTGTATATCTCTGAAATCTGTTATCATTGACTTTCGATAGATTTTGTAAATTTTTTCGATTTTCAAAACAACATTATTCTCTTTATAAACAGATTTTGAGCTTTTTGTGAACTTAAAAGTCTAAGGTCCCAGTTTTTTTGAATCTACGACCTTTGACCTCTAATAATTTTTTTAAATTTGTTCGATTTTGAGAGCTTAGAATAAAAGAAATTAGCAAATAGTAATTGATACTGATATTTTGGTAAGAATTTCGAACAAAATTCATCAGAGTTCAAAGGTCACAATTAGTTATTTTTGAAATAGGGTTTCGGCATAATTTTTAGAAATGATTTGACTAAAATTAAGTGACCAAAAACCTGATATTTGAAGCCAAGTGTAAAATTTTAACATTTTTCTCGAACCCTGCCTTTGTTTTTTTTTCGTTTGTTTTTGTTTTCTTTGAAATCTTGTCCTACCACTTTCCATATTTTGACAGCAGCTGGTTGTCCATATAATTTCCCCTGTTTCTTGTGTTTCTTATAAATGTTATTATTTAATTTTTTGTATTTTTTTCACTCTTAAAAGTCATATGCATATTTTAAGCTAATTTTAAAGAAAAAACAAGTAAGAAATTATAGTCGGGCGTGGCCGACCATATGATACCCTACACCAATTGCGAATATTAAATGTGATTAATTTCAATAATGAAGCATTTCTGTTAATCTCATATAGGTTCCAAATAATGTCTGTTCATGTTCGGTTGTATGCTGATCCAGGTAGTGGATCCAGAGAATAGTATGTGACACATTTTAACAAATTATATTCAAAATTGCGATCTGTTGCGTGCACACAAGGTTTACACGGTCACAAAGACGGACATAGCTTAATAAGGACAAATATTTTTGAGTGTTACAAACATCACCACATTGTGCCGACTTTTGGATAGATAGTAGTATATTAGACGTAGTTAAAAGATAAACGACCGAAATCGGAAGGTCCGGATGTATGGAGGCTAAGGCAGAAATTGAGCCGATCCTTATAAAATGTATTATTGGGAATTATCTATATACATATATAAAAATGAATGTGTGTTTGTTTGTATGTTTATATCTTTGTATGTTTGTGTGTTTATATGTTTGTATGTTTGAACGTTATAGACTACTAAACGGCTAAACCGATTTTCTTCAAATTTTTTTTTATTTTTTTTTTTATTTCCGATCATGGCGAAAAATGACAGTGTTATTTATAATTACATATCAAACTTAGTTGTGCCAATTTTTGAGAAGATAGTAGTATATTTATCGTAGTTATGAGCTAAGAGGCCCTAATCGGTAGGTCCGGTTGTATGGGGGCTATGGCAAAAATTGGTCCGATCCTTATAAAATTTAATGTCGACATTTTATATAAAATGTTTATATAAAATCTATTTGTGGTAAATTTCATATTGATACTAGTGTTTATAAGTGAATTGTGGACATTCAAGTCATTTTCTGAGGGGGACTTTGTATGGGGGCTAGGGTCATATATATATCATATATTTGACAAAGTTATGAGCTAAAAGGCCCAAATCGGAAGGTCCGCTTATATGGGGGCTGGAGTAAAACTTGGTCCGATCCCTATAAAATTTATTGTTGGGAATTATGTTTATATAAAACTCATTTGTGCCAAATTTCATCGTGATACTACTGTTTATAAGTGAATTGTGGACATTTAAGTCATTTTCTGAGGGGGACTTTGTATGGGGGCTAGGGTCAAATAATGCCCGATCTTTACGAAAATCACTAGAATTATTAAGACATATATAAAACTAAACTTTTCCAATTTTTGTAGAGATAGCAGATCATTTAACATAATTATGAGGTCAAAAGCCCTATTCGGGGGGTCCGGTTGTATGGGGGCTAGGTGAAATAATGGACCGATTTCAACCATTTTCAATAGCGTTCGTCCTTGGACCAAGAGAAGTGTATGTTCCAAATTTCATCAAATTATCTCAAAAATTGCGACCTGTAGAGTGCGCACAAGGTTTACATGGACACACACACAGACAGACAGACAGACGGACGGACGGACGGACGGACAGACGGACATAGCTTAATCGACTCAGGAAGTGATTCTGAGTCGATTGGTATACTTTAAGGTGGGTGTAGGACCAATATTTTTGGGTGTTACAAACATCAGCACAAACGCATAATACCCTCCCCACTATAGTGGTGTAGGGTATAAATATATAACGACTACTAACAGTAGTGTACGAAAACTAAGCAACTGTTACTCACACTATAAGCAAATTTAATTTTAATATAGAAAGAAACATTACTTGTAAAGTAAGACTTTGTTTAAATTGTCTTCCAAAGTTGCTGAGGTTTCCTGCAATACTGTTTATTATAAACTCTTGAAAAATAAGAAAACAATGCTAAAAAAAAGGAAGCTAAAGTGTGGAAAGCAGCACTTTTTTGTAAAAACTAAAGAACTAAAAATATATGTTAAACAATTTAAAATTTATTATCAAATATATACTTCAAAAACTGACAGCTGCTGCATTAGCTTTAGTATGTTTAATCGTAACTAATTTAAATGCATTATGTTCAGTTTTATCTCTCAGTTTTAATATTTATTTATTAAATTATCTCCTAAATAAATAATTTTTTGTTCAAACAAATTGTCAAATATTAACCCAACTTTTTAGTTTTATTTTCCAATATTATTATTGATGTTTATTATTATTTTTTTTTGTTAGTCTAGCGGTTGATAACCTTTTGGAAAATTTATTATGCATTTTGTTTACATTTTTTTTTCAACTTCTTGCTTGCTTTTCCGTATTTTTCTGATAAATAATATAAAAAGTAAATAAAATGGAAGTTAAATTTTTGGGGGATTTTTTTTATTATTACAATGGCGACAAATATGTAACGGCATAAATTTCATATTTGTCATATTATTATCTGTCATTAGTCTAAACTAAACACACACTCTGACTCACTTAGTAATAATATAGTCTGTTTAATAGGGAGGAAAAGAGATAAAGAAAATAACGGGTGTTGAAAAAGAAAATTTAAAAAGAAATCGGAGAAAAATTAAAGTAAATAAGACCTGTCTACAGACCATAGACAAGAATATAGACTATAGAGCAGACTATAGACTGGACTATAGACTAGACTATAAACTAGACTATAGACTATAATATAGACTATACTATAGACTAGGCTATAGACTAGGCTATAGTCTAGACTATAGACTAGACTATAGACTAGACTTTAGACTAGACTATACACTAGACTTTAGAATAGACTACAGACTATACTATAGACTATACCATAGACTATACTATAGAATAGACTATAGAATAGACTACAGACTAGACTATAGACTAGACTATAGACTAGAGTATAGACTAGACTATAGGCTAGACTAAACTATAGATTGGAATATAGATTAGACTATAGACTAGACTATAGATTAGACTATAGACTAGACTATAGATTAGACTATAGACTAGACTATAGACTAGACTATAGACTAGACTATAGACTAGACTATAGACTAGACTATAGACTAGACTATAGACTACACTATAGACTACACTATAGACTAGACTATAGACTAGACTATAGACTAGACTATAGACTAGACTATAGACTAGACTATAGACTAGACCATAGACTAGACTATAGACTAGACTATAGACTAGACTATAGACTAGACTAGACTATAGACTAGACTATAGACTAGACTATAGACTAGACTATAGACTAGACTATAGACTAGACTATAGACTAGACTATAGACTAGACTATAGACTAGACTATACTAGACTATAGACTAGACTATGGACTAGACTATAGACTAGACTATAGACTAGACTATAGACTAGACTATAGACTAGACTATAGACTAGACTATAGACTAGACTATAGACTAGACTATAGACTATAGACTAGACTAGACTAGACTAGACTATAGACTAGACTAGACTAGACTATAGACCAGACTATAGACTAGACTATAGACTATACTATAGACTAGACTATAGACTAGACTATAGACGAGACTATAGCCTAGACTATAGACGAGACTATATACTAGACTATAGACGTGACTATATACTAGACTATAGACTACACTATAGTTTAGACTATAGACTAGACTATAGACTAGACTATAGACTAGACTATAGCGTATAGACTAGACTATAAGCTAGTCTATAGACTAGACTATAAGCTAGACTATAGTCTAGACTATAAGCTAGACTATAGTCTAGACTATAAGCTAGACTATAGTCTAGACTTCTTAAGTTTTAAACTAAATTTATTTTTATAGACTAGACTATAACTAGACTATAGACTAGGCCATAGACTTGACTATAGACTAGGCCATAGACTTGACTATAGACTAGACTATAGACTAGACTAGACTATAGACTATACTATAGACTAGACTATATACTAGGCCATATATTAGACTATAAACTAGATTATAGACTCGTCCATGGTATAGACATCTAAAGTTTTAAACTAAATTTCGTTTTCATTTCATAAACAAAATCAGCTGTTGTAACATTAAGAGAATTGCCATATTCTCATTACTCTGGTAAATAAAGATTGCAAATGAAGTTGTCAAATCCTCTTTAAGCAAACTTTAAGCTCTTAAAACTTATTTAAAAGGCAACTTATGTAAAGAAAACTGCTAAATTTAAGAAAATTTTATATTGAAAGAATAAACAACTCAGCACCCTGTTGTCTTAATACGTTTTCCGGTGTAAAACCTTTAACAGCTGTCAAACAGACAAAAATATGTTATTGTTTTTTTTTTTTTTTTTTTCTAATCAAATATTTCTTTAACTCTATGCTTTTGGAAAAAAAAGCCCAAAAAAGCTCCAAAAAAGTAAATTAAAAACCATAATAAATAAAAAATTCATTAGTCATAGAGGTTCCCTAAAAAAACACAACAAAAACTAGAAGGTGCCATAAGACCCCCACAATTTGCTCCTCCCTTTTTAGACTTATAAAGACATGCTATAGATAAATATGGTGGGTAATAAATAAAAAATATGTTTTTTTTTTGCTAAACACTATATGAATAATTTGTTATGATTATGATTAGTTTTTTACACAAAAACAATAACAATAATAATACGCATAACATTTGAAAACAGAAATTCACAAGGAAGTATGGGAAAAGAAAACAAAGAAATAAATAATGCAAAAACACAAAATTGTTAAGACATAAATGGCAGACAACTGTTATGACATACATTAAACATTAAGTGTTGCGGCAATTGTAAGAGAAATAATAGGAAATAATGACAAAGAATTATGATTAAAAGTAAATTATAATAAAATAATTATATTGTAATAATAAAATACCAAGAACTAGTTGTAAATGGAGTAAGTTAATAAATGTTAATTTTATAAATATTCTTTGAGTTTAGAAAAAATGTTGTCATTTTTAGTGGGGTAATGTTATTCGGTTGACCTAAATAAATAATGTATAATTTGGCGAAATTTTAAAATATTAATTTAAAGCAACGAGGGCTGTATTAAAATCAGGGTCGAGAGAATTCCTTGGAATGAGTAAGTAAGAGGTTAGTAATAAGCTAAGTATACGACGCCTGTGGGTAAAACTCTACAAAATTGGTCTAACGGATTCAGACGAATATAGAGTCTGCAGGTTATTGAAATACTGGAACACTTTACTTCTATCACAGCCAGGCTTTCATCGAAATTATATCCAAATATCTAGGGGGCAATGTTATTCCAGATATTACAACCCTCTGAATCATTGATTGGAAAATTCAAAGTAATTACGTCCAGGAAACTGAGTTTCTGAATAGTTATAGATTGCTATTAAAGCTTTTTCCTCCAACATGAAAAGAAGCGCTCAAGAGTCCCGATATCGGCCGAAATAAGTATCTTTTTCAGATCTGATGTAATGCACATACATTCTCCTTTCAATCTGACCTACTATAAGAAACAATGACTGCAAATTATAGAAAATTAAAGAATCTGGATTTCACATCAAGAAGCAATTAGTTTTAGAGTAAAATCAAAAATTTCAAGCAAGTCTAATACTGCGTAAGAGAATATCTTTATCGAGAGAAAAGAAATATCCTTTTACATAGAAAAGAAAGATCCCGATGTAGATAAAGTGATGATTTCAATCAAAAGAGATCAAGAAGATTCTATTCTAAAGGATATAAAGATCTCATCTGTAGAATAGGAACATCACATTTTGAGAACTATACGATCCTATACCAGAGAAGATCCAATTCCAGATAGATAGGATGATCCAATTAAAGATAAAGAAGAAGATTTTATTCAAGGGATTAAGAAGATCGTATTCTAGAGGATATGCAGTTTTCATCTGGAGAATGCGAAGATCATATTCTAAGAATAGTAAGAATACCAGAGAATATGCGAGAAGATCAAATTCCAGAATGATCTTATTCTAAAGTATCGGACAAAAAGAAGATCTTCTAGACAAAAAAATATCTTATTCTAAAGATTAAGAAGATTGTCTATGAAGATCATATTCTGAGTAAAGTAAGATCCTATTCCAGAGAAAAGATCATATTCTAGAGTATATGATAGCAGGAGAAAGATCCAATTCTGGGAAGATATAATTCTAGAGATTAGGAAGATCATATTCTAGTGATTAAGAAGACATCATCTGGAGAATAAGAAGATCGTATCTGTAGAATATAAAGATACTATTTCAGGGAACAGATTCTATTCTAGAGGATATGAAGATATTTTCTTAGTGAATAGGAGAGCGTATTGTAGAGAATATAAAGATCTTATTTTTGAGAAAAATAATATACAAATATAGAGAATAGAAATATCGGAAATTATATTGTAGAGAATAGGGAGATCCTATAGTAGAGAAAAGAAAGATCATATTCTAGAGGAAATGAAGATCTATTTCTATAGAACATTAAGATCACACTCGAGAGAATACGAAGATCATATTCGACATATGTAATAGAAATATCTTATTCTATAGATAAGAGAGATCTCATTACATAGAATAGAGAGAACATATTCTAGAGAATAGGAAGATCTTATTCTAGGGAATAGGAAGATCCTAGTCTAGATAATAGGAAGTTTTCATTATAGAGAATAGAAAGATCATATTCGAGATAATAGAAAGATCTTATTCTATAGAATAAAATATTACTCTAGAGAAAATAAAGGTCATGTTCTAGAGAAGATTTTATTGTATATAATAGATAGTTAAAATTCGTGAAAAGAGGAAGTTCCTATTGTAGAGAAAATGAAGATCATATTCTAGAAAAGATCTTATTATAGATAATAGGAAGATCATATTCGATAGAATTGGAAGATTGTATTCCAGATAACAGTAAGATCTTATTCTAGAGAATAGAGAGATCTTATTCTTGAGAATAAGATGGTTTTATTCTACAGAATAAGATTGTCTTTTTCTAGAGTATAGAATGTAGTTAACGAGAATCTCCTATTCTAGAGAATAGGAGGATCTTAATATTCTAGGGAGAAGAAAGATCTTATAAGATCATATTCGAGAGAATATTAAGATCTTAATCTGAAGAATAGGAAGATCATATTCTACAAAATATTAAGATCCTGTTCTAGAGAATAAGATCTTAATTTTTATATTAACCAATTCCAGAGAATAGGAAGGTCCTCCGGAGGGGTTACTACCCTTTTTAAATTTATATCTAAGTTGTTAAAAACAGTTCAGATAAAGCTTTAAGCTCTCGATTTTTTTCTTAAATTTGGTATTTTTGATTACTTTTATAAAAGTTTTGTTTAGTTACTTACTGAATAATTACAAAATATGTAGTTATAAAACATTTAAAGAAAACATACCTGCAAAGAGAAGGAAAGAAAAATGTAAATTAGTTTTCGCTTCATATACAAATTTTAAGAAAAATTCATTAAAAATATATAAAAAATTGTTTGTATGAAAAAAAGTTTAAAAACATATTACAACTGCAGGTCTGCATTTAAAAGTAGTTAAGTAGTGTTAAATGTTAATTTATTTGTATTTTGCTAATTATATGTTGAACACTTCACATGGACAGTTTAATTATTTGTGTGTGATTTATTTTCCCGACCAGACTTCCTGAACTTAAACACTTCCTAGTTAACGCCCTCTTCTTTAGGAAGAAACCAACAAAATAATTGGCTTTATAAAAGGGATTTATAATTGCAATAAAAAACAACAGCTGTTGGTTTAAGAAAACGCACCCATTTCGTTATTTTAACAAAAATGTAAATAATTTAAGCAAATAAATTATAAATAAAATTTTACTAAAAACCAAATATTTCAAATATTTCCTGCTGTTTTTCAGGTGTAGGTTTAAAAAAACAACAACCATTTTAAGGGTAACAAATAATTGTTTAAAAATTAAGAGGTTTAAAGTGTCAGACACACACAGAGGTCTTCAAAATAATGATTTTTTTCGAAAAAGACCACACACAAGAGCCTTTTTATAGAAATACGACACGAAAAATAGAGATTTATTTTAAGTAATTTTCTATTTATTTTAAAAGAATTTTATGGGATTTTTAAAGGGATTTTAGGGGATTAATGACAAGTAATGTTTGAGTAATGTAAAAAAGTAATAAAAATCTAATTAAAACAAGTACTAATTAATGTTTTAAACTAAAAAGGTACTAAAATGTTTAATATAAAAAACCGAAACCATTTTAAAGTACAATTCTACTTATTAAGTTGCAGGCACTAGCCACTAGACTAGTGAAAGAGAGACGCTTAACCTTTAACATTAAGCCAATGATTAATGATATTTAGGGTTAAATTAATACTAAACTGCTCATTAATTATTATTGACAGGAAGTTTACAATAATTTAATAGCAAATAAACATATTGTATTGTAAAGAAAATATTTTTTTTATAATTCTATTAATAATTTCATTTCTATTGAACGCCACACCTTTTATATTTAACACAAATATTGACAATTTATTTTAACTACTTAATCATTTAACCCTCATTTTACACATTTTACTATTTGCTAAAATTCGCAATCAACAATTGTCTAATTTATACAATTTCCTTTCCTTTAAATAACTTAAAAAAAGGTCATATTCATAAGTTCTTTTTATGCAAATTTTACGCCATTTTAAGTAGACTTAATAAATTCTAACACGTTTCTTAAAATCATTTAAATAATAATTTTATTATTGTTATTTATTTATTTAAATTAGACAACAACATAACAACACATAATTTTCTCCTATTATGTGTTCACACTTGCAAATTGTTTTTAATGGGAACCACACAACTATTTGTTGTTGTCAATAGACAAAAGTTGTCAATAGACAAAATCGCCAGTATAATGGATTTTCTGAAGAGCTTTTGATTCTTTCTTGGGTCACACATACACATAATTTCCCAGCAATGTGTTCACACTAGCTAAATGTTTATAATAGGAAGCACACAACTACTCGAATGTGAAAAAACTATTTGCAACTGTCAAAATCGCGCAGTCTAACATCGTTTACAGTCGTCCATCCAGACATCTATTAATCTATCTATCTATCTATCTATCTATCTATCTATCTATCTATCTATCTATCTATCTATCTATCTATCTATCTATCTATCTATCTATCTATCTATCTATCTATCTATCTATCTATCTATCTATCTATCTATCTATCTATCTATCTATCTATCTATCTATCTATCTATCTATCTATCTATCTATCTATCTATCTATCTATCTATCTATCTATCTATCTATCTATCTATCTATCTATCTATCTATCTATCTATCTATCTATCTATCTATCTTATCTATCTATCTATCTATCTATCTATCTATCTATCTATCTATCTATCTATCTATCTATCTATCTATCAATCATCTATCTATCTATCTATCTATCTATCTATCTATCTATCTATCTATCTATCTATCTATCTATCTATCTATCTATCTATCTATCTATCTATCTATCTACCTACCTATCTACCTATCTATCTGTCTATCTGTCTATCTATCTATCTATCTATCTATCTATCTATCTATCTATCTATCTATCTATCTATCTATCTATCTATCTATCTATCTATCTATCTATCTATCTATCTATCTATCTATATCTATCTATCTATCTATCTATCTATCTATCTATCTATCTATCTATCTATCTATCTATCTATCTATCTATCTATCTATCTATCTATCTATCTATCTATCTATCTATCTATCTATCTATCTATCTATCTATCTATCTATCTATCTATCTATCTATCTATCTATCTATCTATCTATCTATCTATCTATCTATCTATCTATCTATCTATCTATCTATCTATCTATCTATCTATCTATCTATCTATCTATCTATCTATCTATCTATCTATCTATCTATCTATCTATCTATCTATCTATCTATCTATCTATCTATCTATCTATCTATCTATCTATCTATCTATCTATCTATCTATCTATCTATCTATCTATCTATCTATCTATCTATCTATCTATCTATCTATCTATCTATCTATCTATCTATCTATCTATCTATCTATCTATCTATCTATCTATCTATCTATCTATCTATCTATCTATCTATCTATCTATCTATCTATCTATCTATCTATCTATCTATCTATCTATCTATCTATCTATCTATCTATCTATCTATCTATCTATCTATCTATCTATCTATCTATCTATCTATCTATCTATCTATCTATCTATCTATCTATCTATCTATCTATCTATCTATCTATCTATCTATCTATCTATCTATCTATCTATCTATCTATCTATCTATCTATCTATCTATCTATCTATCTATCTATCTATCTATCTATCTATCTAACTAACTAACTAACTAGCTAACTAACTAACTAACTAACTAACTAACTAACTAACTAACTAACTAGCTAACTAACTAACTAAAAGCACATTTTCTACGTTCCGTTTCGTGATGAATCAGCTGATTCGTTTTTGGCTTAAGGTAACTTGTTTAATTCGTTAGTTTAACCGTAAGATTGCCGTTTTGTATAAAAAACACGAATCCGTCGCGGAACGCAACGTAAAAACTAACTGAGCCTGAAAACCTTGTTTAAACTACTAACGCTGTTCGCCTGTGGTCGCAAGTGTAGTTAAGCTGCTTACCAGCAAACATGGCAACGCTGTTTCTAAAAGCAGCGTAGCAAAACAACAAAAAATAGGCACGATTATAAACGTTTCGAAAATTTAAATGTGTTTTAATGATTGTCAAGATGGACGTGCCCATTTTTTAATAAAAAAATAACGCTAAACACAATTATAGTTAAATAAATTTGTAAAAAAAAAAATCATAAAAACTTAAACTTTTTAAACAAAATTTTGCAAAAAAGTTTGTTCCTTTACTATTAGAACAAAGAAGAAAAATATACAAGAAAGAACAAATTTTCTAATAAAATTATTTTGTTGCAATTGCTGTGTGTGCTGCAATTGCCACAAAATGCGGAAGTTGCTTTCTTTCTCTTTTTTCCACTTTTTTGAATTTGTTTTCTTGTTTTTTTATAAATGTTTGGCATTTGCTTGTACTATAAATTAAAAAAAGAAATTTATTTACTGCTAAATTATTATGTGTGGTTGTAGAGCAGCAGGTTCTTAGAAGAAAAAGAATTAAAGATTTTGTCATAAATAAAATATAGAAATTATTGCATAACTGCTAACGGGTTAAACTAGATAGATTTAAAATTTTAAATGAATTTATTTATAAATTTGTTAGCAATAATTTAGAAACAGTAAGTAGTTAAAATTTCAGTAAAAAGTTGGGTTCAGTAATATGAAAAGGAATTGGATGAAATAGCTATAGTCCTGCCTTAACGGCAACTCTTATTCCTTTTACAACTGTTTACTCTTAGAGTTACCAGATTTTAAGGCTTTTGGATTACAACACGTGTTGCCAAATTGGCGTGGAATAATTTTAAAAGTCAACAAATGTTATTAACTTTTGTATGTAGATTTTCTTTAATATTGAAAGTTATCAGTTTTATTGTTTTAAATTTAAAAGGTGATTTAATTTTCGATTTCCTTGAAAATGATTCATTTAGTTTGTGGCTTTATGATTACAAATCTCTTTGTAACATTTTTTAAAATTTATAAAAATGTAAAAAATCCTGCTTTCATTTGAAATCGTTAAGAAAAGACTAATGACTTAAAAGTAAGATTTTTTAATATAATTTCTTTGTTTCTGTCAAAGAAAAAGATTTAAATGTCAAAAAAAAAAAAAAAAAAAAATTAAGATTAAAAAGATTTATTATGTTTGGTAAAGAAATTAAAAAGGATTTATTTGAAACTGAGTGGAAAATTTCAACTTTAAAGTTGAAATTTTAAAATAAAAGTTTCATTAGTAAGGAGTTATGTAGTTAGTACGTTGCGTTCCATAACGAATCAGCTGTTTAGTGTTAGTCTGACGAAAACCTATGTAGAACGTTAGTTTGTACGTAACCTTAACATTACATTGTCAATAAATCTATGGAAAACTTAATTTGGAAACGTTCCAGCATAGAAACTTACATCTCAACAACTTTAAAGGGAACTTTACAGAACGCAAACATTACGTTACACAGTAACTAACGATTATTTAATATTTTGACAAGTGACAGCTGTCCAAGGGGAAGAATTCATTAGTGTTATTAAGATTTTTAACATTAGCTATTTAGTTAGTCCGTAACGTTGACGTAAGACGTTATTGAAAACAGAATTACAAAGCGTATTTGCCTTAAATGTAACTAATTAACTACTTTTTAAAGAACTTTATAGAACGTAGACTTAACGTTATGCAGTAACTAAAGTTTCTTTTATATTTTGATTAGTAACAGCTGTCAGCTGTAGTGTTATTAAATTTTAACTAAGAATTCATAATTTTTTTGCAAAAATATTTGGCAAAAACTTTCGTTATTTCAACTGTCATTTTGCCAATAAAAATTTATTAACGTTTCACTATTTCTTTAAAAAAATTTCACCTGTTTTCTTTATTAGTTTTATTAACAAAATCTCCCTCAAAACAGTAGCTTATTAATATTGTGTTAAATTAAACAAAAAAATATATATAAAAAATTTTATATAAATAAATTTAACATAAATCAACAAAAATGCTTGAATTATAGTTCAAGTTTATAAATAAAAAAAAACATAAATAATTAATAAAATCCACAAGCTAAAACAAAAACAAATGGAAAAAGACAAAATATTTAACATAAACTTTTTAAGATTTGAAAATAAAAAATCAATATCTTATAACTCAAAGATTTTAATCTTAAACAAGCTTATAAAAACATTAACCAGTTTCAAAAACAAGACATAAACCAACCAACAAAACTGGGGATTAAAATTTAAATGAAACCATAAACATTTAAACATGAGTCATAAATGGATTTCTCATGTGAAGAAAATTTTTTTTCAATAAAATATTGAACAGGTTTCAAATGTTAATAATACAACACATTGGTTTACAAATTTTTAACTAGAATTTCAGCAAAAATTCTAGGAATTCGTTTTTTTTAAGGGATTTTTCTATAATTTATAATTTAAGTAAAAGTTGTATGCTTAAGTTTTCTCTTTTCAATTATTCAATTATTTTGATAACTTTAAGTACTTGTTTTTTGAAAAAAAAAACGGAAGTTTTTAAATTTGGGGTTGTTTTGTGCGTTTTTTTACTAAATTATAAAATTAAACGCGTTTTTCTACTTGAAATCAATTTGAAAAGGAAGTTGTTTAACTAAGCGGAACTTTAAATTACAAAAATGATTATAAATTTTTAAAAATTTTTACTTTGGAAGGGGGTGTTTGAAACAGAAGTAAAAAAAAACTAGTTTTATAGGATGTTAAGAAAAAATGTACCTGCTTTTTTTATTTTAAATATAAAAATAATTGAAAAAACTGGTTATTTGAAATTATTTTAAAGTTCTCATAGTGAAATACTTTATAAAAAGAATTCAATCCCTCTTTAATAAATTTGTTTTTAAAAGTTGTTGTTTGTGTCTGTTAGTGTCCCCTCTTTTTCTCAATTACTATTAATTTATTATTCTTTTATTCCTTGAAAATGTTTGTTAAATTGGTTGGTCATCGTTTTTTTTTATGACCCCATTAATCCAATGAGTCAGACACAGCAAACACATTTAAATGAACAATGACTTCTTTTTAGTGTTTTACACATGCATTCTAGTTTGTTGATGTGAACACAGATGAACTGTTAACTTTACGCAATGAACTTTACAGGCAGACTCATAAATACAACAGAGTTGCAAAAAAATTGCAATAATTTAAGAGGGTAAAAGAACAAAAAACCTTTAAATTAATATTAATAGAAAGATTTTTTATTTAATTTCCTTTAAATAATAACACAAATACTTTCATAAAGATTATTAATTATAGTTTTTATAATATTGAAAACATCACGTTTTCTTAACAGCTGTTTATTTGTTTTGTTTCTAAATTTAGTATATAATCATAATAAATTATGAATATTAGTTTTAATGTAAAGAAAACAAAATAAACAATGAAATTGTTAGACACTAATAACACGCAAATTAGAGATTAGAATGTAATAAAGTTGCTTAAAAAACTATAAAATAAATCTTAACAAAAACTTAAAGGAAATGTTAATATCACTATTAATCCTCCACATTTTAATTTTTTTCGAATTTGAGGCATTTTTTTTTTGTTGGAGTTTAATTTAAAAATTTGTTGAAAACTTTGAAATTATTTCGAATATATAGATTATGTTATAAAATTAATCCATATAGTAATTACCGGAAAAAGTAATTATTTTAAGTTTTTGGGGTTTTATTTTATTTGAAAACTTTTACTTTTTTTAAAAAAATTAAGAAATTTCTAAACCATTTGAGATCTTTTTTGAATACATCTGTATCTATTTCTAAAAGGAAATGATGGTTATCTGGTACTCGAAATGCGAAATGCGTACTTTTAGTAGGTGAACATGTGTAATAAGGATGACTTTGGTACCTTTTTTTATTTCAATGGGCCGAAAAAAAAGTACCGAAAGGGGGTAAAACAGGAAATTTAGTTTTATTCAAACTAATTGTACTAATATTTATAAAATTAAAAATAAGTTAATTTAGTCACAAAGCAAATAAGCTGTTTGCCTTTATAGGACCAAATTCGTTTAAACAGTTTGGTACTTTTTCTTTCATCAAATAGTACTTTTTTGGAATTTTCTTTAATATTAAACCTAGAAACATAAAATTTAACATAACTGAATGAGAAACTTTATAAAAAGACTCGAAGGTACTTTTTCGTTATTCAGAAGGTACTTTTTGAATGTTCTATAATAGGTACTTATTAAATGAGTTTCTTTAAAAAAGATGTTCTTGGTACTTTTTTATCTCTTAAATGGCACTATTTTAAATGTTCTATAATATTATATATACATTTTTACTGACAGGGTCCAGACTGAATAAATATCTATAAGAGGGACCCTGATTGAATAAAAATCTTTAAGAGGCAACTTTTTGGTACTTTTTTCGTTTATCAAATAGTACTTTTTAGAATTTTCTTTAATATTAAACCTAAAAATATAAAATTTAGCATGATTAAATGGGAATCTTTATAAAAAGACTCGAAGGTACTTTTTCGTTCTTCAAATGGTACTTTTTGGATGTTCTATAATAGGAAA
The DNA here is from genome assembly GCF_015586225.1 of Lucilia sericata. NCBI lineage: Eukaryota > Metazoa > Arthropoda > Insecta > Diptera > Calliphoridae > Lucilia > Lucilia sericata. The sequence continues at coordinate 66,081 of NW_023995562.1, read as the reverse complement.
TTAAGTACACAAGGTACTTTTTCATCCCTTAATTGGTACTGTTTTAAATTTTCAAAAATATTATGTATACATTTTTACTGACAGGGTCCTGATTGAATAAAAATCTTTAAGAGGCAACTTTTTGGTAGTTTTCTGTAATATTGAACCTAGAAACATGAAATTTAACATGATTAAATGAGAAACTTTATCAAAAGATTCGAAGGTACTTTTTCGTTCTTTAAATGATACTTTTTGAATGTTCTATAATAGGAAAAGATAACTTTTTGGTACTTTTTCCTATTCGGTTTATTACCGTGCAAAGTCCCATAAATTTTTAGAGAATTTTGAAAAAAGCCTTCCTTCCCCCCAAAAAAGTTTGATATTGAAAACTAAAAGATTTTAAATTAAAGGGCGGCATTAACAAAACTTTATTTTAACAAATAATATCAGTGATTTTTTTGTGGTTTTGTAATAAAAATTTTTCAAGATTATTATTAATTTTTTGTTGAAAAAACATATTGCACAAAAAAAAAAAACAAAAAGCCGCTTAATTATCAGTTTTTGTTTTTGTCTTTTCCCTCGCTTTTTAACAAATAAGCGTTTTTTTTTCTTCATTTACAATAAATTTCACACTGACCTACAATTTTACAAACTTAAGCACTTTAAACAATTTACACATGCAACTAAAATAAATGAAAAAAAAAAATATGATGATGATAACAAAAAAATACAAAAATTAATTTAAAAAAAAAAACACAACAAAAAGAGTTTTAAAATATTAAAAAAATACATATTTGATAAAAAAAATTTTAGGAAAAAAAATAAAACAGGGGATTATTTTATTACACAATAATATCACAACTAATTACTTTATACTTAAATTTATAAATTTAAAAAATTTCTTTATAATTATTATAAAATTTTGCAAAATTATTTTCAACCAGTTTTTTGTTAATAATACTTGATAAATTTGCGTCTTAAAATTTGTATACATTTTTTTTTGTTTATTAATGATTCATATTTCTTAGAAAGTTGTTAATTTAAAATATTTTTGTAGTTTTTTTTTATCTAACATTTTAAATGTTAAAATTTCTGCTTGTTTTTGTTATAAACAAAATGCAAATGTAAACAAATTTTATAAATAAATTTAAAATATTGCAAAAAGCTATAAAATACTTAAGTTAAAGGCACCAGTTTGTGCAAAAATTTGAAAGCTTTGCTAAAATATATTTTTAACTAATGTAAATAAACAATATTTAGAAAAGAACATATGGCAAAAAAAAAAAAAAAAAACAATAGAAAACTTTATTAGAATAATAATATTTAGACAGTAAAGGTTAAAACAACAAGAACTAAAGAAAAAAAAAAACAAAAATAGAATTTTCTGAAAAATTTTTTAAATTCACTTAAATCGTCATAAAATCAACATAAATGTCCCGATTTTAAGTAATAATATGCCATTTTATTTGCTACCTATTTAGCTTTCAGATCCATTAATCTAATCGTAATTCGGAGTCTTATACGATTTTTAATGAATTTTTAAAAATTAAAAATTTTTCAAATTTGTCTTTACCTTAAAATGTCCTAACTTCGATTAAATCGTCATAAAATCAACATTTGTGCTTCGTTTTTAAGAAATAGCATGTCATTTTATAGGCCACCTATTTAGCTTTCAGAATCATTAATTCAATCCCCATTCGGAGTCTTATTCGAATTTTTATGAATTTTTGAAAATTAAACATTTTTCAAATTTGACTTTCCCTAAAAATGTACTAACTTCACATAAATCGTTATAAAATCAACATTTATGCCCCGATTTTAAGAAATAATATATCATTTTATTTGCCACCTATTTAGCTTTCTGGTCCATTAATCTAATCTAAATTCGAAGTCATTTTCGATTTTTATTGAATTTTTAAAAATTAAACATTTTTTTTAATTTGCATTTGTAGCAAAATGAGTTATCTGACATAATTACGAATAAAATCAATATTAATTGCTCGAATTGGATATAATATATTTAATTATATTTGTATTATATCTAAGTTTGACGTCCTTTGAAAAGATTTACATTTTGGTTAATTTTCGATTTTTAAGGAATTTTTAAATTTAAAAATTTTTCAATTTGTCATTTCTAACAAAATGACCTATCTTGAGAAAATTGTTGATAAAATCAATATTTGTTAAAAGATTTTAATAAATTATACATCATTTTATTTGCAACATTATTAGCTTTCATATCCCTAAATAAAAATTAACATTTTTTATACTTTTCGATTTCTTACGAATTTTCGAAAATTGAAAATTTTTTCAATTTAGCTTGAAAAAAATTTTACTTCAAAACTTTCGAAAAAGATATCTTCATGATTCTGAAGCCGATTAAGAAACAGTATGGACTTAAAAGAAAGATAATTTGTTTAAGAATTTATTGGTTTTTATTTCAAACAAATCGGTTGTATAGATCCCGAGTTATGCTCAACTATGTTGAACAACCTTGTTAATAAATTTTCCAAAGCAGAATCTTTGTTTTTACTCTCTTTAAACTTAATTTAGTTTTATAAGAGATTTATAATAATTTGTCTTAAACTACTTTATTTCACAGATATTAAAGTACAGTAGTTTTCCGATTTAACGAACGTATATGTTGTCAGGCCAGTTCGTTAAAGTGAATTGTTCGTTATATGCAGTACTAACTTAAAAGTGGGTTTTTGTCATGTGAATAATTAAAAAAAAACATTAAAATATTTATAAAAGTATATTTTATAAAAAAATGTATTTATTTAATAGAAACAAAAACAAAAAAAGGAACAATTCATGTCACATTTAGAGTTAGATATACAAAAAACATAAATAAAAGGCAATTCTTTTATAAAAGTAAAAAAATCTATTTAAAAAAACGATTTAGCAATGTTTGTTTTTTTGGTATGGAAATTTGCTTTTTAATAGCCTCTTCTTGAAGCTCTCTTAAAACCATTGATTTTGAGTAATCTATATTATTTTGCTCTGTCCATTTAATGCAGGCTTCAAAATGTTTGACTGCATCCGCATGATTTATTTTTGGATCTAAGTTTTCGGCTTCGACAATATCCTCATCATTTTGAATTTCATCTTCATCGACGTCTTCAGGTGGGGTAATGTTTTCAACCCAGCTGTTTAAATCATCTACTGATATGTCTGCCTGTAAATGTAAATCATAAAATTTATTATAGTTTGAGAAAATTTCTTAAATCTATGACTTACTGTAGGAAAAATTGATCTTAACAATTGAACTCCAGTTTCAACTGCAATTGTATCTTCGTCATGGCGTAAATACGAAGCAAAAGGGAGATCATCTTCTTCATCAAAGTGGTAATTTTCCCTTAAAATCTTGTTCCAGCATTTTGCCAAAGAAGACTCAGACACACTTTTCCAAGCTGATGCCAATATAATCGTTGCTTCAAATAAATTAAATTGCTTTAAAAACAAAGATACATTTTGCTCCGGTGTTGAAAAGAGTCGAGACAATAGACTGTTTTTATAATGTAATTTAAGCAAGCGAATTGCATTCTGATCCATGGGTTGGATCAATGGGGTTACATTAGGGGGCATATAATGCGCCCAAATTTTGCCACTATGAGTTTGTTTTACCAATTCCTCTGCAGGAGGATGAGAGGGTGCATTATCCAAAAGGAGAATAGCATTTAGAGGCAAATTGTTTTGTGCTAGAAACTCTTCTACCTAAAATTTAAAATAAAATAAGACTAAGTTATAAAAATGTATGTATGAACTTACCTGGGGTACAAAATTGTTGAAAAACCATGTTTTGAATAGTGTACATGTTATCCAAGCATTTTTCGAGTGGGTATAATCCACAGGCAACGTTTTATTCCGAAATGCACGAGGACTTCGTGATTTTCCAATTAGCAAAGGTTTAATTTTTTTCGAACCACTGGCATTACTACAAACCAAGACTGTGATTCGTTCCTTTGATATTTTTCGGCCCGGCGCACTCCTTTCTCCGGAATGAACATATGTTTTGTCAGGTAAAACTTTCCAAAATAACCCGGTTTCATCCGCATTGAAAATTGCGTCTTTCGGCAAGTTATTTTCTAGAATAATTTGGTTTAATTTTCTTTTAAATGGCTCCACTTCTTGTGCATCTGACGAAAGTTTCTCTCCACTTTGTTTTAAAAGCCGAATGCCATACCTATTTTTAAATCTGGTCAACCACCCGTGGCTGGCATTGAAATCGCCACCATATAATTTTTTATGAATTTCCTTGGCTTTGAATTGTAAAATTGCACCAGTTATGGGATTATGACAACGCCGCTGTCTTTGAAACCAAGAAAAGAGCCGGTTTTCCATTATGGGGAATTCACCCTGTTTAATAGCCTTTCTATTTTTGCTCCAAAAATTTGTAGTTTCCGCATTTTTCAGAAGATTCTCCTTAGATTTTAAAATGGTACAAATTGTGGATTTTTTTATACCATACTTTTTATACAAATCTGTTACACGTAAACCATTTCGATGATCATCCACAATTTTTAATTTATCTTTTAAACAAAGTCTTTTTCTTGTACTCATTTTGATGTTTACATTAGAAAGGAATACACATAACTAATCATCATATTTTAAAAACAAACAAAAACATCAAAAGAAAACAAAAAAAACACCGCTTAAAACAACGGTAAATTTTTTGACAACATAGTTTTTTTTTTGGTAATTTTGTAAAATGTTCATTCAAATAATTTTATTAGTATTTGTTCGCTAAACTGAGTACAAAAAATAATTTTTGTTCGTTATATAAGGAACTCAATAGAAAAAATTGGTCTGTTCGTTAAACGCGATTTTCGTTAAAACGAATGTTCGTTAAACCGGAAAACTACTGTATTATTTTTCAAATTTTTAAGACTTTTTAACCATTTTTGAAATTAATAATTTTTCAAAATTATTTTCCATGATTTGTTAAATATTAAGTTAAACCCCATAATTCTCTATTATATTGGAACCAGGTTAAGGTATTTTACAAATACGTATAAATTGTAATGTAATGTTAAACAAAAATTCAAACACTTATAAAACACAAAACAATTGTAAATTACATATGCAGTCGAAAATTTAAAAAAAAAAAATTGGTCACGAATTTTTATTGTTTGAAAAAAACAACTTAAATGTAATGAGTAAAATAATGAAAAAAACGGGGAGGGTAAAGAGTTTTAAACTAACAAATAAAATTAGTTAAAATAAGTAGAGTAAAATAGTTTGAAAAAGCAAAATTTGAAAAAAATATATAAAAGTAGGTCTGTTAATATAATAGACCTAACCTCCATGTTAAATTTACCAAAAACATTTGTAAATGAATGGCAAAAAATTATACAAAAAAAGCTTTAAGTTATTACGTTTTTAATAAATATTTAATAATGATTTGTTTATTATTATTATTTTTTTTATTTTTAATTACAAACGTATTTCGTTATTTTTTTAAACGCTAGACATGTTTTTGTTTTAAAATATTGCTGCTTATCTAATCTTTTAATAAAATTGATTGCAAATAATGAATGAGAATTAATAAGAATTTCCAATACAATTGATAGAAATTGACGAAAAAAAAACACTTAACAAAACACTAGATAAATTCTTGAGGAAAGAGAAATACAAAAAAGTAGTATTTTTCAAGAATATTTAAACAATTTCAAAAATTCTTTAAAAAAACTTATAATTAACTTATAAACTATTGATAAGTAACCAATAGACCAGTCCGTAGTCTAGTCTATACTATAGACTCTATAGTCTAGTAAATAATCTCGTATATAGTACAATCTATAGTCTATTCTACAGAGTAGTCCCTAGTCTAGCCTATTGTCTAGTCTATTGTCTAGTCTATAGTCTAGTCCATAGACTAGTCTATAGTCTAGTCTACAGTCTAGTCTATAGTTTAGTCTATAGTAATCAATAGACCAGTCTGTAGTCTAGTCTATACTATAGACTCTATAGTCTAGTCTACAGTCTATCCTCTAGTTTAGTCTATATTCAAGTATATAGTCTAGTAAATAGTCTTGTATATAGTACAATCTATAGCCTATTCGACAGAGTAGTTCATAGTCTAGTCTATAGTCTAGTTTTTAGTCTAGTCTATAGTCTAGTCTATAGTCTAGTCTATAGTCTAGTCTATAGTCTAGTCTATAGTCTAGTCTATAGTCTAGTCTATAGTCTAGTCTAGTCTAGTCTATAGTCTAGTCTATAGTCTAGTCTATAGTCTAGTCTATCGTCTAGTCTATAGTCTAGTCTATCGTCTAGTCTATAGTCTAGTCTATCGTCTAGTCTATAGTCTAGTCTATAGTCTAGTCTATAGTCTGGTCTATAGTCTAGTCTATAGTCTAGTCTATAGTCTAGTCTATAGTCTAGTCTATAGTCTAGTCTATAGTCTAGTCTATAGTCTAGTCTATAGTCTAGTCTATAGTCTAGTCTATAGTCTAGTCTATAGTCTAGTCTATAGTCTAGTCTATAGTCTAGTCTATAGTCTAGTCTATAGTCTAGTCTATAGTCTAGTCTATAGTCTAGTCTATAGTCTAGTCTATAGTCTAGTCTATAGTCTAGTCTATAGTCTAGTCTATAGGCTAGTCTATAGACTAGTCTATAGTCTAGTCTATAGTCTAGTCTATAATCTAGTCTATAGTCTAGTCTATAGTCTAGTCTATAATCTAGTCTATAGTCTAGTCTATAGTCTAGTCTATAGTCTAGTCTATAGTCTAGTCTATAGTCTAGTCTATAGTCTAGTCTATAGTCTAGTCTATAGTCTAGTCTATAGTATAGTCTATAGTCTAGTCTATAGGCTAGTCTATAGACTAGTCTATAGTCTAGTCTATCGTCAAGTCTACAGTCTAGTCTATAATCTTGTCTATAGTCTAGTCTATAGTCTAGTCTATAATCTAGTCTATAGTCTAGTCTATAGTCTAGTCTATAGTCTAGTCTATAGTCTAGTCTACAGTCTAGTCTATAGTCCAGTCTATTGTCTAGTCTATAGACTAGTCTATAGTCTAGTCTACAGTCTAGTCTACAGTCTAGTCTATAATCTAGTCTATAGTCTAGTCTATAGTCTAGTCTATAATCTAGTCTATAGTCTAGTCTATAGTCTAGTCTATAGTCTAGTCTATAATCTAGTCTACAGTCTAGTCTATAGTCTAGTCTATAGTCTAGTCTATAGTCTAGTCCATAGTCTAGTCTATAGTCTAGTCTATAGTCTAGTCTATAGTCTAGTCTATAGTCTAGTCCATAGTCTAGTCTATAGTCTAGTCTATAGTCTAGTCTATAGTCTAGTCTATAGTCTAGTCTATAGTCTTGTCTATTATCTAGTCTATAGTCTAGTCTATAGTCCAGTCTATAGTCCAGTCTATAGTCTAGTCTATAGTCTAGTCTATAGTCTAGTCTATAGTCTAGGCTAGAGTCTAGTCTATAGTCTAGTCTATAGTCTAGTCTATAGTCTAGTCTATAGTCTAGTCTACAGTCTAGTCTACAGTCTAGTCTATCGTCAAGTCTATAGTCTAGTCTATAGTCTAGTCTATAGTCTAGTCTATAGTCTAGTCTATAGTCTAGTCTATAGTCTAGTCTATAGTCTAGTCTATAGTCTAGTCTATAGTCTAGTCTGTAGTCTAGTCTAGTCTAGTCTATAGTCTAGTCTATAGTCTAGTCTATAGTCTAGTCTATAGTCTAGTCTATAGTCTAGTCTATAATCTAGTCTATAGTCTAGTCTATAGTCTAGTCCATAGTCTAGTCTATAGTCTAGTCTATAGTCTAGTCTATAGTCTAGGCTATAGTCTACTCTATAGTCTAGTCTATAGTCTAGTCTATAGTCTAGTCTATAGTCTAGTCTAGTCCATAGTCTAGTCCATAGTCTAGTCTATAGCCTAGTCTATAGTCTAGTCTATAGTCTAGTCCATAGCCTAGTCTATAGTCTAGTCTATAGACTAGTCTCCAGTCTAGGCTATAGTCTAGTCTATAGCCTATCATATAGTCTAGGCAATAGTCTAGTCTATAGTCTGGTCTATAGTCTAGTCTACAGTCTAGTCTATAGTCTAGTCTTAAGTATACACTATAGTCTTGCCTATTGTCTGGTCTATAGTCTAGTCTATAGTCTAGTCCACAGTACAGTCTTGTTTGTAGTCTATAAACTACTCTTTTCGTTAGAAGTTAGTACTATTTCCAAATTTCACTTTTCCATGCCTGATTTGAGCCATCATTCTTGTGCATATACCTTTATTTGTGGTTTTGTTTTGTTTTTCAAACTTTACAGTTTTACCACTAACTCTCTCCCTCTCTCTTTTCCCCCTGTTACATTACTATACTCATTGATCAGCTAGTCTACCTTTACATTAACAAGCAAAAAAAAAAGAAAACGTAAAACAAAACAAAGAACAAGCAACGTGCAGTGTTGTATACAGAAGAAAAGGTAAATAACGTAACTAAAACAACAACTATAAAAAAAGTTGTTTTCTTCTTAAAGATGTTGTTTTTGGCTGTAGATATAATTTTCGGTAATCAATCATTGGAGAAGGTTAAATTTTGTTTTTGGATTGTAGCTGATAAAAAGACGTACAGAAAAATCAAAAATAAATAGAGAAACATTAAAGTAAGAAAATAAGATAAAAAAAAATCCCAAAAATTTAAAAGAATCCATACATGTAACTTAACCTTTCCAATATGGCTGATGTTTATGACAGATACATATTTTTTGTTTTTTTTGACAAACAAATTATTATCTCAATTTTTTGTTAAGGGATCTACTTTAATCTCTTTTTAAAAAGAAAATAAATGTCTTTTTTTCTAAAAAGCAGATAAATAATTTTATTTAAATTTCTTTAGAAATTAAATAAATGACAGATAAGTTTATCGGAATGTTTACAAATGTATAGAGAGAGCGTAAATGTCACTATAGTTATTGACAAATTGTTAAGATACAAATATGACAAAACAAAGATCAAATGACAGTTAATGACAAATGTGTTAATTATTAATGAAATGCAACAAAAACAAAACAAACTAAAGAAGAAATTTTAGAAAATATGGACCTAATTTTTACTTTCTTTAAAAAAACTCGAATTTTTTGTAAAATTTTCTTTAAAACTCTTGTGTTAAAACGGAGAGTCAAAGTCCAGACCCCAAAATATACTTTTCTAAAGAATTTACATGTACTGGTACCGAATCTGGACTCATTATTTAACCATTACAGGTTTTCAAGATATCGTGTCATAATTTTTCAATAAACTCCCTCTCTGGTTAAATTCATTAAGATCACTACTGTGTAATTGATTAAGATCACTTCTAAACTTACCCGAATGATGTCCAGCATCATCATCGTCATCATCACCATGTAAATGATCATGATGATCATGCGACAGTTCCTTATCCGAGGGACTACTACAGCTACTATCTATATTACGTATAGTACCCTCTCCCATCGATGAGGCATTCGAATTATCCTGTATTAATGTCTCCGTAGCCGAACAATTCTCCTCATTAGCCGAGCATGAAGTAACAACATCGGATATTTTAAAACGTTCGCGTATTAATTCGGGACATTTTTCCGCACGAAAATATGAATCCAATTCATCGAGTGCCAATGGACAGACATCGTATTGTAAATAGAAATCTTTACCCCAACTACCGGTACAGAAAGTAGTACCGCTAGAGGAGTTACTGCCTGTATTTGGGCCATGCATTTGTTGTTGATGTTGTGAGGCAATGGATTTTAAAAGCGAGTTACTGCGCGATAATTTGGTCGAATGGGCGCGACGTATAAAGGAGAGAGATTTTTTGGCGGGTGAGGTAATTTGATGAGGATGTGGTGGATAGTTTTTGGTATTATTGGCGTTAGGTGGTGAGGTTAGGGAATTATCCGAATTGGAGGACATGGAATTTGTTAATTTCGGGGTAGATTTCAAAAGAAACAAATTCTTGGGTGGAAATGCAGTGGTTATTATAGTATTTGTTTTGGCATTTTTTGCACTATCACGATTCAAATGACACGCTTGACTGCCACCAAATTTACGATTTAAAGAGGCCGATGTTTCCAGAGGAGATTTTTTCGATTTTATATTATTAGTGGTAACCGTTGTTGAGGTTGAAGCGGCGTGATCTAATGCTTCACCTTGTTTTAAAGCAACTGAGGGCGATAAATTTTGCGGCAAAGTTTTCGCTTTAATACGCAAAACACAGGGAGTAGATGTAACCATATTGTTAGATATGGTTTTGGTGGGTGTAGTGGTAGTTATTGAAGTATTTGTGTTTTGTTTAGTATTAGTGTTTGTTGAAGTGGAAGCTTTTATTTTGGCGACATTGATTAGATTTTGCTCAGAGCTTTGTAGATGTTTAGACGCCATAGAAACTGAAGATGTTTGAGAGGAGGAGCAGGAGGTGGGGGAGTTGTTACTGTTTGAGGGTACTGATAAGATGTTGGTACGCGAGCGTGATTTCATCATTTTAATGGGTGTCGATGTATTGGTCTGCATGCGACTTATCTCTGAATCATCGTCATCATCGTATTCCGTATTGCAATTTTGTATTGGTGTTGTTGGTGTCGCTGGTGTTGACTTAAGAGTAGTGGCTGTGCTGTTGTCTCTCATTTTAATGGGGGTTTGTTTTGTATTGGTTTTACTACGTTGTGTATGAATTGATGACGTTGTATTGGGGGTTACCACTATATCATTTTCCTCATTAAACTGGGTTCTTGGTGCCGGGGAAGGCCATTTGTTCGAGTTGGAACTTTTATAGGAGCTAGAGGATTTGCGCGCCTCTGTAGTATTCAATTGTTCGGATATTGTTGATCCTAAGGAGCTTCGTGGAGAGTTTGAGTCATCTAGTCCATTTAAAACTATGCCATAGCGTTTAGTTCTGGCTGTAGATTGCGATTGGGCTCTTTGCTTGGCTATGGGAGTGGAATGATTGTTGCTTGCGTTAGTCTGCAGCAGGGATTTATTACTTATGGAACTTAATCTATTGGTAGAGGTGGTCTTGGCCGAACTTAACGATGTTTTGCTAGATCTCTTGTTACTATTTAGTGTGTTATTAGTAGAGGAAGTTTCCTTAACCGGTGTATTAGTTATAGTGGACTTGGGTGTCTTATTTTTATGCATGGCTATAATAAACTCGGCCGCATCACTATCATCATCCAAATCGGCTGACATATCATCTGTTACCCCACTTAAACTCCAATTAAAACCACAGGGTGGAGCCATTTTCTTAGAACTCTTAGAACTACCACTTCTATAGCCCGAAGAAGCGGTAGAGGAGTTAGAGGAAGTGGTGCTAAAACCCAAAGTACTATTAGCTCTTTCAAATAGTAAAGTAGTAACCTTAACAGAAGTGGTGGCACTTCTAGGGGAACCCGTTAGCTGTTTACTACTACTGGGTTTGAATATAGTAGAAGAGGATTTCTTTAAGTTAATATTACTAGAATTTTTCAAATCCTTGCTACTAGTAGAATGACTAGCTAAACTGGACAAACTGCCACTAGTAGAGCTTTTATCAACTTCGTCGTTATGCTGGCCAGAGGTTTCCGGTTCGTCGTCTTCTATAACCAAGGGCACATAAAAGGTAGATCTTCGGCGCTGTTGTTTTTCCTCTGAAGATGATGTTGTGGAGCTAATAGTAGTGGGTGTAGAGGGTGTTACAGAAGACAAAGAGGTATTGGAACGATTTAAGGAAGTAGTATCCAAAGACTGCAACATTTTCTTTTATTGATTTTAGGAGTTTCTTTTAAGAAAATTTATATATTTTTACAATGCCACATATTTTTGGAGATTTTTTTTTTAACAAATCTTGTTAATTTTTTATATTTTTTAACTTGTACACTTTATTTAAATATATGGCAACACTGGTTTTGGTTTGGGTTTTGTTAATAATTGTGGCAAACTTCACTTATTTTATTAAAATAGTAAATTTTTTTCTTTAAAATTATAAATTAATAATTTAGTTTTGTTTTTTATAATTTCTAAAATATGGCCACTTTTTTCTAAATTCAAAATTTTTCTTCTTTAACTAAAATTAATTTTTCTTTTCTCTTTTCCACTTGTTTTTGTTTTTATTTCATATTTTGCGTAAAATTCTTAAGCATTTTATTACTGAAACTAAAATTTCTTTAGCTACTCTTCACTCTATGTATCCAAATTGTAAAAAACTGGCTGTGCAACTTCTTCAAAGAAACCACTAGACCTTTTAAATTCTTTTTGAAAGAAATTTAGCTGCCTATATAGCAAAGTGCAGTTTTCTTTTTAAACTTAAAAAATTCGTTTAAAACATTTTTTGTTTTAGTATTATATGTTAATAAATTTCTTTTAAATTCTTAATCCAAATATTTGTTTAATTTTTTTCTTATTATATTTTGTTTTATCACTTCACTCGCTTTATCGTTTTATATCAAAACTTCTCTTTATGAACAACCGCACTCAACTGAAAACGCAATTCAAATTGCGCCACCACTTCACTCAATTCTTATAGTCAATAAAATGAGTAAAAAGTAAAAGAGTGTGAAACACTCTTTCACTCTCTTTGTTTATAAGATCATTGAGTTAACTGGAGTGTGTTTTTTATGGAGGAAAATGGGCTGCCAGATGTTAAATGTTAATGGAATTTAGCAGGGAAATGGGAATTTCTAACTTGGTTTGAATGTGACTCCAACAGGAATTAACATAAATTCCTTTAGCTTAAAGGCACATAGGGCGATATCAGCCGAGCAAATAGCTAAACCACTCGTCACATAAAAGACTGAATAAAAACACGGGCGAACAAACACTATACATACTATCAATTGAAATAATGAGACGATTGGTAGCACTACTAAAATCCTATGGGGTGACCCTTAATGAGAGCAGGACACAAGAGAAGCCTCTTCAGTATTACATTTTATAAAAGAATATTATTTTATTGCAATAATTTTATGTATATATCTTTAATTTAAACATTTCTCTAAACTTTTTATTTGAAAACTTTCTCTATGAAATGATTCATTCTTTTTTTATTAAAAAAAGATGAGTAAAGGTACCAATAAAAATTATCTTAAAAATTCCTTTATTAATCTGGCAATCTGCAGAGTGTAGATTACAAAATAGATGCAGTAATCACTGTTGCCAACTTTTTTCCCAAAAATATCGCTAAAGTCGACTGAAAAATAGTTAGAAAATAGCAAAATTCAAGACATTTTGAAAAATTTAGCGATAAATCGTCAAAATAATATTTATTATATGATTCTGAAAAGAAATAGCTAAAAAAACTAGCTAAATTTTTCAGATTTTTTATATTATTCTAAAAAGTCAGCGATTTATCGCTAAAATCTATATACATACGTAGGAATGGGATAGTAATACAAAAACATCTTATAACAAACACATAAGAGAATATTTTTTTATGTTAAATATTTTCACTTTGGGTTAGGAAAAATGTCAAGTTGAGGTTAATTTCGATATGCGACCCTATACAGATTGCTTTAGAAATGTTGTAAAGATAAATTGAATTTCGAAATGCTGGCCTTTATGGATCGATCCCTTATTTTCGGCATAAGAGTATTATTTATTTTTCCATTACAATACAATTACAAATTATATTCTAACCTAATTTACCGAGCAGGGTGACGATAACCATACGACCGTTGTAGTGTAGCAGACCAGGATCTCTGCTGGGAATCGAACCCACAACCCCCAGATTGACAGGCTAGCACACTACCAACTAGCCTACCGGGGCACCCAAGATTATTATTATACACTCCTTTTGTGGGAAGTTTATCTGCAATATCGATATGCGGCCCTATACGCCTTAAAAATGTTGTAAATTTTTAGGACTTTATGGATCGATCCTTTCGTCACTTATTTCCATGTTCACTAATTTTTAGAATTATGGTAAATTTTATTATCATATCACTCATTTACTAAAAGACTAGAATAATTAAATATTCGTTTTTTAATTGAGTACAACAAAATATACCCCTTTTAAAGTTTTTCGTATAACTTTACCTGCACGCACAAATTTTTGCTCCTAATTATGTTCTTCAGAACATTCAAAATAAGTATAATACACACAGCTAAAACTCAAATAATTTACATTGAATGCATATTTTTATATACATATGTAAATATCGTCATTCGTAGTAACTTTTAAGCGATATTATCAAAATATAAATGAATAAAAAATGCCTTAAAATCTAAAGAAAAATCGCTAGATTTCCCGCTAATAGCTAAATCATATTTTTCCCCGCAAAATGGGATTAAAAATCGCCAGATTTGACGAGAAAATAGCTAAATTGGCAACAGTGGCAGTAATAAATACAAACAAAAATTAATAATAAACATTGACTGCTCTCTTCTTAAAGCAAACACGCTCACTTGCTCAAAGAAGCGAATGCGCTCTTTGAGTAGTTTATAGACAAACAATAAGACAGAGTTGTAAATAAAGCGTATTTAAATAAACAATAAGAAAATTAGTACTATTTTTAAGAAGAAAAAGGAATAGAACATGAATACTTGTTTCTTTAGAAGAAACATTTTCAGAAATTTTCATGATTTGGTGAAATTGGGAAATTTTCAAATAAATACTAAAATAACTAACTAACTAACTAACTAACTAACTAACTAACTAACTAACTAACTAACTAACTAACTAACTAACTAACTAACTAACTAACTAACTAACTAACTAACTAACTAACTAACTAACTAACTAACTAACTAACTAACTAACTAACTAACTAACTAACTAACTAACTAACTACTAACTAACTACTACTAACTAACTAACTAACTAACTAACTAACTAACTAACTAACTAACTAACTAACTAACTAACTAAACTAACTACTAACTAACTAACTAACTAACACTAACTAACTAACTACTAAACTAACTAACTAACTAACTAACTAACTAACTAACTAACTAACTAACTAACTAACTAACTAACTAACTAACTAACTAACTAACTAACTAACTAACTAACTAACTAACTAACTAACTAAGTCTAGTCTATAGTCTAGTTTATAGTCTAGTCTATAGTCTAGTCTAAAGTCTAGTCTATAGTCTAGTCTATAGTCTAGTCTATGGTCTAGTATATAGTCTAGTCTATAGTGTAGTGTATAGTTTAGTATATAGTCTAGTCTATAGTCTAGTCTATAGTCTAGTCTATAGTCTAGTCTATAGTCTAGTCTATAGTCTAGTCTATAGTCTAGTCTATAGTCTAGTCTATAGTCTAGTCTATAGTCTAGTCTATAGTCTAGTCTATAGTCTAGTCTATAGTCTAGTCTATAGTCTAGTCTATAGTCTAGTCTATAGTCTAGTCTATAGTCTAGTCTAGTCTATAGTCTAGTCTAGTCTAGTTTATAGTCTAGTCTATAGTCTAGTCTATAGTCTAGTCTATGGTCTAGTATATAGTCTAGTCTATAGTGTAGTGTATAGTTTAGTATATAGTCTAGTCTATAGTCTAGTCTATAGTCTAGTCTATAGTCTAGTCTATAGTCTAGTCTATAGTCTACTCTATAGTCTAGTCTATAGTCTAGTCTATAGTCTAGTCTATAGTCTAGTCTATAGTCTAGTCTAGTCTATAGTCTAGTCTAGTCTAGTCTAGTCTAGTCTATAGTCTAGTCTATAGTCTAGTCTGTAGTCTAGTCTGTAGTCTAGTCTATAGTCTAGTCTATAGTTTAGTCTACAGTCTAGTCTATAGTTTAGTCTAGTCTATAGTCTAGTCTATAGTCTAGTCTATTGTCTAGTCTATAGTCTAGTCTATAGTCTAGTCTATAGTCTAGTCTATAGTCTAGTCTATAGTCTAGTCTATAGTCTAGTCTATAGTCTAGTCTATAGTCTAGTCTATAGTCTAGTCTATAGTCTAGTCTATAGTCTAGTCAATAGTCTAGTCTATAGTCTAGTCTATAGTCTAGTCTATAGTCTAGTCTATAGTCTAGTCTATAGTCTAGTCTATAGTCTAGTCTATAGTCTAGTCTATAGTCTAGTCTATAGTCTAGTCTATAGTCTAGTCTATAGTCTAGTCTATAGTCTAGTCTATAGTCTAGTCTATAGTCTAGTCTATAGTCTAGTCTATAGTCTAGTCTATAGTCTAGTCTATAGTCTAGTCTATAGTCTAGTCTATAGTCTAGTCTATAGTCTAGTCTATAGTCTAGTCTATAGTCTAGTCTATACTATAGTCTAGTCTATAGTCTAGTCTATAGTCTAGTCTATAGTCTAGTCTATAGTCTAGTCTATAGTCTAGTCTATAGTCTAGTCTATAGTCTAGTCTATAGTCTAGTCTATAGTCTAGTCTATAGTCTAGTCAATAGTCTCGTCTATAGTCTAGTCTATAGTCTAGTCTATAGTCTAGTCTATAGTCTAGTCTAGTCTAGTCTGTAGTCTAGTCTATAGTCTAGTCTATATTCTAGTCTATAGTCTAGTCTAAAGTCTAGTCTATTCTAGTCTATTAGAAAATAAAATTAAAGTCCCCTTAATAACATTACTTATTGTGGCATTTTTAATTTCTTTTATTAAAGTTTTCCATGGCAACTTTTAAAGTCCAAAACAAAACTAGTAAATTACATATTTACCCCGAGAGGGTGTTTTCTGTACAACAAAAGGGGGTTGCAACTAACATGTATATATTTGTCAACTCCTATTTTTGCAAAATCAAAAAATGATGACAGATAAAAAAAGCGAAATATTTGCCTAACAAAAAAAGTTGCGTACTTTTGCAATTTGTTTTTATCAAAATCGTAGAATAGCAACAAAATAGTGATTGTTTAACAATTGTCTATATTGGAAAAAAAACAATAAAGAATTTGTTAAGCGAAAGCTGTTCCAGCCACCTTTTCGTTGTTTTCAAAACAAAATTTCAAAAAATTTACTTACTTTACATACAAATGACATGCGTCATCAGTTTAATTGGGTTCGCAAAAAAATAAAGGTGTAAAGCAAGCAACAAAAAAGAATTTCAACAAAAACAAAAAAGACCCACTACTAAGCTAAAAAAAAGTACAAGTTCAGTATAAAGTATAAAAATTGGAATGAACTAAAAAAATGGTCGATATATTATAAAAGAAACAGACATCAAGAGACACCAGTCTGCTGAAAACAGCTGCTGCTTAAAGCTAAAGATCTTTAAACTGAACGTGCCCTTTAAAATAATGATCAGTTTTATTAGGAGAAATAAATTATATGTTAAAGAAAATTAACTTTAAAATGAAATTAAGTTAATAACTCAAAAAATGGAAATCTAAAAGAAATTCAAAAAGAATTTTAACACTAATTAAAGGAAATTTTTTAAAATTAAGCCATAAAAAAAAGTAATTTTTTAAACACCTTTATTTAATTAGCTAAAAAATTTTAAAAAATTTTGAAAATGTGTCACTTTAATGTCAATTTTTGTGCTCTATATGACCTCTACACAAGTCCTTAACTAATATTTTTCAAATTATGAATTTTGTCCTTTTTTTAATTAGTCAAGCTTGAAAACACACAAGGCTGTTTTAAGGAAACATTTTTAAAAAAATTAAAGTACTTAAACAAAGGATCGAGTAATAATACAATAGTATTCAAATTTGGTAGCTTAACCCAAACAGCAAGGGGTCTAGTGTTTGAAAAAAAAAACCGAACAGTTGTTAGGTTAAAGTAAGAAAATTTCAAAGAAACTACTTTTTTTAAAGGATTAATGAAAAAAGTACTTGAAATTTGTAGGACTACAAGTACTTAAACAGTACATATGATTAAAGTAGCTGTATTTCAATTAAGATCAAGGAGAACCCAACATAGTTCCAGAGTACAAACGTTATTCATACTCACACATAAAAACACAACGCTAACTATTCAAGGAGTTATAGAATTACACATTGATTAAAAGTCAATACCCTATACATATCTGCAGTCTAGACTATAAACTGATCTATAGCCAGACTGATCTTTAGTCAAAGGTATAGACCGATCTATATTCAAAACTATAAACTGTCAAGATTATAGACTGATCTGCAGTCAAGACAATAATGATTAAAGACTATAGACTGATCTATAGTGAAGATTATAGACTGATCTGTAGTGAAGACTATAGATTGATCAATAGTCAAGACTACATATAGACTGATCTATAGTCAAGATTATAAACTGATCAAAACTATTAACTGATCAATAATCAAGACTATAGACTTATCTGTAGCCAAGACTATAGTCTGACCTATAGACAAGACTGATCTATAGTCAAGACTATAGACTGATCTATAGTCAAGACTATACACTGATCTACAGTCGAGACTATAGACTGATATATAGTCAAGAAAACTGACTGATCTAGAGTCATGACTATAGACTGTACAGTCAAGACTATAGACTGATCTATAGTCTAGACTATAGACTGATCTATCGTCAAGACTATAGACTGATCTATAGTCAAGACTATAGACTGATCTATAGTCAAGACTATAAACTGATCTATAATCATGACTATAGACTGATCTATAATAAGACTATAGACTGATCCATAGTCAAGACTATAGACTGATCCATAGTCAAGAGTATAGACTGATCCATTGTCAAGACTATAGACTGATCTATAATCAAGATTATAGACTGATCTATATAAACTGATCTATAGTCAAGACTATAGACAGATCTGTAGCCAAGGCTGACCTATAGTTAAGACTAGAGACTACAGACTGATCTATAGTTAAGAATATAGCCTGTTTTATAGTCAAGACTATTGACTGATCTATAGTCAAGACTATAGACTGATCTATATTCAACAATATAAACTGATCTACAGTCAAGACTGTAGATTGATCTATAATCAAGACTATCGACTGATCAATAGTCAAGACAATAGACTGATCTATAATTGAGACTATAGACTGATCTATAATTGAGACTATAGACTGATCTATAGTCAAGACAATAGACTGATCTAAAGTCAATACTATAGACTAATATATAATCGACTCTGTAGATTGAGCTATATAGTCAAGACTATAAACAAATCTATAGTCAAGACTATAGACTAATCTATAGTCAAGACTGTAGACTGATCTATAGTCAAGACTATAGACTGATCTATAGTCAAGAATATAGACTGATCTATGCTCAAGACTATAGACTGATCTATAGTCAAGACTATATACTGATCTATAGTCAAGACTATAGACTGTTCTATGGTCAAGACTATAGACTGATCTATAATCAAGACTATAGACTGATCTATATTCAATACTTTTGACTGATCTTTAGTCAAGGCTATATACTTATCTATAGTCAAGACTATAGACTAATCTATAGTCAAGATTATAGATCGATCTATAGTCAAGACTATAGACTGATCTAGAGTCAAGACTATAGACTGATCTATAGTCAAGACTATAGACTGATCTATAGTCAAGACTATAGACTGATCTATAGTCAATACTATAGACTGACCTGTAGTTAAAACTACAGACTGATCTATAGTCAAGAGCATAGACTAATCTATAGTCAAGAATATAGCCTGATCTATTATAAGCTTATCTAAAGTCAAGTCTATAGACTTACTTTTGCAAAACCTTATAAAACATACCTACTTACCTCTTCGTATGTATTTTCATTGTATTCTAATACTAATTCATAATTTATTCATGTGTAAAATAATGAAATACCAACCCGCTTACTCTCGTTAATATGATAAAGGATAATTACTTGTTATATTAGTTTATTGATATCAATCGCTACTTTTTTCTATATATTGCTTTTCTTTCTCTATATCCTTTTAATGTTTATTTGTGTACATGAATGTGTGTACTCTATACCTTCTATATGATTAGTCATTTAGAATTTGTCATATTGAGAGAGAGAGAGTGTGTAATGTAATGAGTCCGTGTGCTGTATTCGCTTATAAGTAATGAGTAACCAGTTAACTGTGGAAAATACCAGCTGCTTTTTATGTTTTTTTTTTCGTCATGTTTCACTATTACACAGGCAACCAAATGGTGACAATTTAATCCTTTCTATTGTTAAAGGTTTAAGGAAATGGTTGAATAGGTTTATTTTTTGTTATCCTAAGGCGCAAAATATAGTTTTTTTAGTGCAAAAATGTAAAAAAAATATGTTACAATAAAAAGAAGTTAATACCGATATGAAAGGTGGCGTTGAAAAGAGTTACAAAAAACAGCTGTTGCATTTAATAATAAGAAACACTTAAGGGTTTAATTGGCTGACCTTTTGGACTCTTTTTATTCCGATATATTGCCAAACCTATAGAATGATATATAGTTAAGACAATAGACTGATATAAAGGCAAGACTATAGACTGATCTATAGTCAAGCCTATAGACTGATCTATAGTCAAGACTATAGACTGATCTATAGTCAAGACTATAGACTGATCTATAGTCAAGACTATAGACTGATCTATAGTCAAGACTATGGACTGATCTATAGTTTAGACTATAGACTGATCTATAGTTTAGACTATAGACTGATCTATATTCAAGACTATAGACTGATCTATAGTTTAGACTATAGACTGATCTATATTCAAGACTATAGACTGATCTATATTCAAGACTATAGACTGATCTATAGTCTATAGTCTAGTCTATAGTCTAGTCTATAGTGTAGTCTATAGTCTAGTCTATAGTCTAGTCTATAGTCTAGTCTATAGTCTAGTCTATAGTCTAGTCTATAGTCTAGTCTATAGTCTAGTCTATAGTCTAGTCTATAGTCTAGTCTATAGTCTAGTCTATAGTCTAGTCTATAGTCTAGTCTAAAGTCTAATCTATAGTCTAGTCTATAGTCTAGTCTATAGTCTAGTCTATAGTCTAGTCTATAGTCTAGTCTATAGTCTAGTCTATAGTCTAGTCTATAGTCTAGTCTATAGTCTAGTCTATAGTCTAGTCTATAGTCTAGTCTATAGTCTAGTCTATAGTCTAGTCTATAGTCTAGTCTATAGTCTAGTCTATAGTCTAGTCTATAGTCTAGTCTATAGTCTAGTCTATAGTCTAGTCTATAGTCTAGTCTATAGTCTAGTCTATAGTCTAGTCTATAGTCTAGTCTATAGTCTAGTCTATAGTCTAGTCTATAGTCTAGTCTATAGTCTAGTCTATAGTCTAGTCTATAGTCTAGTCTATAGTCTAGTCTATAGTCTAGTCTATAGTCTAGTCTATAGTCTAGTCTATAGTCTAGTCTATAGTCTAGTCTATAGTCTAGTCTATAGTCTAGTCTATAGTCTAGTCTATAGTCTAGTCTATAGTCTATAGTCTAGTCTATAGTCTAGTCTATAGTCTAGTCTATAGTCTAGTCTATAGTCTAGTCTATAGTCTAGTCTATAGTCTAGTCTATAGTCTAGTCTATAGTCTAGTCTATAGTCTAGTCTATAGTCTAGTCTATAGTCTAGTCTATAGTCTAGTCTATAGTCTAGTCTATAGTCTAGTCTATAGTCTAGTCTATAGTCTAGTCTATAGTCTAGTCTATAGTCTAGTCTATAGTCTAGTCTATAGTCTAGTCTATAGTCTAGTCTATAGTCTAGTCTATAGTCTAGTCTATAGTCTAGTCTATAGTCTAGTCTATAGTCTAGTCTATAGTCTAGTCTATAGTCTAGTCTATAGTCTAGTCTATAGTCTAGTCTATAGTCTAGTCTATAGTCTAGTCTATAGTCTAGTCTATAGTCTAGTCTATAGTCTAGTCTATAGTCTAGTCTATAGTCTAGTCTATAGTCTAGTCTATAGTCTAGTCTATAGTCTAGTCTATAGTCTAGTCTATAGTCTAGTCTATAGTCTAGTCTATAGTCTAGTCTAGTAGTCTAGTCTATAGTCTAGTCTATAGTCTAGTCTATAGTCTAGTCTATAGTCTAGTCTATAGTCTAGTCTATAGTCTAGTCTATAGTCTAGTCTATAGTCTAGTCTATAGTCTAGTCTATAGTCTAGTCTATAGTCTAGTCTATAGTCTAGTCTATAGTCTAGTCAATAGTCTATAGTCCTAGTCTATACTTTAACTTTTACTTTCAAACAACATTTTCTTGTTAAAATATTAGTTTAAACCTTTTGCTAAAATTATTTCTTAACTTTTGATATTGTAAAATTGTTAAAAATTTTGTTACACATGAAAAAAAAAATCGTTCACAACAATTATAGTTTATTAGTTAGAAATTTAACACGCAAATTTTATGTTTGCGCTGTCTTGTCATAATAATTAGTTCAAGTGTGCGTAAAATATTTTCTTTTGTTTTATTTTCTTTTAAAAGAAAATTTTTGAAAACAATTGTCAAAAAGCAAAATTTTTAAAATTTTGCTAATTAAGGTAGGTCAAGCATGTATTTGTAGAGAAAGTGAAAGAAAAAGAATTTAACGGAAAATTTTTATGAAATTACCCAAAAATATCTTAAAGTAAAGAATTTAAAGAAATGTCATTAATCATAGGAAAATATGACAGTTTTTAAGTGCATGTGGTAGGTATTTAAAGGAAGTGATTTTTAAAAATTTTGTTTAAAGAAAGTTTTTATAGCCGGATATAAACCTTGATCATATTCTTATTTTTATTATTCTTTACTTTCAAACTTATGCTAATTAATATATTTTTGTTAAAACAAAACCATAGAAATCCCCTTTAAAAATCATGTTTTTCTTTAATTTCTTTTGTGGTTTTTCTAAGACATTTTTCTAACATTTCTTTTGCTGCATATTTTTATATTAGTGGTTTTCTAGCTGCATATGTTTGCTGGAAACATAAAGGTTCAATAACAATAGAAATACTTTAAGAACTACTATTACTACAACTACTAGTACTTTAAAAAAACTCCTCTAAAATGTAAGTTATAGTGAGAAAATACTCTGCTGCTTACATATTCTAGTCACGAGTTTCCGGTGTCATTGGTTTTGGTTTGTGTGGCTTATAAATATGGATAAATATTCAATAATATTAATAATACAATAATACTATAACCTAGCAATTGTTTGATTCTACTTGTGATGATGACTATGTCTCCGATGATGATGATATTGATCATCTTTATAGATTGTCTTTATTATTTATTATGAGTGCAGCACAAGCCATATGTAGCCAAAAATAAAATATCAATAAAAAGTATTGCATTGTTCATTTTTATTGTTTTAATGTTAAATTCTCTAGAATTTATTATGTTAATAAAATTGTATAAAATTGTGTCGCTAGACTACAGGAATAAGGATAATCACAGTTTAGAAAAAATCAATAAAACATCTATGATCTTGACTATAGATCTGCTCATCTGACTATAAGTCTATCAATAGTATTGGCCATAGTCTTGACTATATATCATTCTATACCATAGTCTTGATTATAAATCAGTCTACAGTCCTAACTATGGATCATTCTAAAGTCTTGTTTAAAGATCATTTTTACTCTTGTCTATAAATCAGTCTATAGTCTTCACTATACATTTGTCCATAGTCTTGACTGTACTGACAAAAGCCTGTAGTCTTGGGTATAGATCAATCTATAAAGTAGACTATAGACTAGGCTATAGACTAGACTATAATCTAGACTATAGACTAGACTATAGACTTGACTATAGACTAGAATATTGACTAGACTATAGACTAGACAATAGACTAGACTATAGACTAGACTATAGACTAGACTATAGACTAGACTATAGACCAGACTATAGGCTAGACTATAGACTAGACTATAGACTAGACTATAGATTAGACTATAGATTAGACTATAGACTAGACTATAGACTAGACTATAGATTAGACTATAGACTAGACTATAGACTAGACTATAGATTAGACTATAGATTAGACTATAGACTAGACTATAGGCTAGACTATAGACTTGACTATAGACTAGACTATAGACTAGGCTACAGACTACACTATAGACTTGACTATAGACTAGACCACAGACTACACTATAGAATATACTATAGACTAGACTATAGATTAGACTATAGACTAGACTATAGACTGGACTATAGACTAGACTATTGATCAGTCAATGGTCTTGACTATAGATCAGTCTATAGTCTTGACTATAGATCAGTCTATAGTCTTGACTATAGATCAGTCTATAGTCCTGACTATGGATCAGTCTATAGTCTTGACTTTAGATCAGTCTATAGTCTTGACTTTAGATCAGTCTATAGTCTTGACTTTAGATCAGTCTATAGTATTGACTATAGATCAGTCTTTAGCCTTGACTATAGATCAGTCTATAGTCTTGACTATAGATAAAGATAATCACAGTTTAGAAAAAATCAATAAAACGTCTATGATCTTGACTAGTGATCTGTACACAGATTTTACTATAAATCTGTCAATAGTATTGGCAATAGTTTAGACTATAGACTAGACTATAGACTAGACTATAGACTAGACTATAGACTAGACTATAGACTAGACTATAGACTAGACTATAGACAAGACTATAGACTAGACTATAGACTAGACTATAGACCAGACTATAGACTAGACTAGAGACCAGACTATAGACTAGACTATAGACCAGACTATAGACTAGACTATAGACTAGAATATAGACTAGACTATAGACTAGACTATAGACTAGACTATAGACTAGACTATAGACTAGACTATAGACTAGGCTATAGACTAGGCTGTAGACTAGACTATAGACTTGACTATAGACCAAGCAATAGTTTTACCTATAGATAAATTTATAAACTTCACTTTAGATCAGTCTGTATTCTTGAATATTGATCAGTCAATGGTCTTGACTATAGATCAGTCAATGGTCTTGACTATAGATCAGTCTATAGTCTTGACTATAGATCAGTCTATAGTCTTGACTATAGATCAGTCTATAGTCCTGACTATGGATCAGTCTATAGTCTTGGCTATAGATCAGTCTTTAGTCTTGACTATAGATCAGTCTATAGTCTTGACTTTAGATCAGTCTATAGTCTTGACTTTAGATCAGTCTATAGTATTGACTATAGATCAGTCTTTAGCCTTGACTATAGATCAGTCTATATTCTTAACTATAGATCATTCTATAGTCTTGACTATAGATCTGTCTATAGTCTTGACTATAGATCAGTCTATAGTCTTGACTATGGATCAGTCTTTAGTCTTGACTATAGATCAGTCTATAGTCTTGACTTTAGATCAGTCTATAGTCTTGACTTTAGATCAGTCTATAGTATTGACTATAGATCAGTCTTTAGCCTTGACTATAGACCAGTCTATAGTCTTGACTTTAGATCAGTCTATAGTCTTGACTTTAGATCAGTCTATAGTATTGACTATGGATCAGTCTTTAGCCTTGACTATAGATCAGTCTATAGTCTTGACTATAGATCAGTCTATAGTCTTGACTATAGATCAGTCTATAGTCTTGACTATAGATCAGTCTTTAGTCTTGACTATAGATCAGTCTATAGTCTTGACTTTAGATCAGTCTATAGTCTTGACTTTAGATCAGTCTATAGTATTGACTATAGATCAGTCTTTAGCCTTGACTATAGATCAGTCTATAGTCTTACCTATAGATCAGTCTATAGTCTTGACTATAGATCTGTCTATAGTCTTGACTATAGATCAGTCTATAGTCATGACTATAGATCAGTCTATAGTCATGACTATAGATCAGTCTATAGTCTTGACTATAGATCAGTCTATAGTCTTGACTATAGATCAGTCTATAGTCTTGACTATAGATCAGTCTATAGTTTTGACTATAGATTAGTCTATAGCCTTGACTATAGATAAGTCATTAGCCTTAAATATAGATCAGTTTATAATCTTGACTATAGATCAGTCTATAGTCTTGACTATAAATCAGTCTATAGTCTTGACTACAGATTAGTCTATAATTTTGACTATGTATCAGTCTATAGTCTTGACTGTGGATCAGTGAAAACTCTTGACTATAGACGAGTCTGTAGTGCTGACGAAAGGTAAGTCTATGATCTTTACTGTAGATCATTATATAATCTTAAGTTTAAATCGGTGAATTTCTTAAATTTTGTTTAGTTCATATTCTTGACTATGGTTTTATCTCTAAATTTGACTATTTTGAATTTGTTTTTATAATTTATGAAGTTTCTGTGTGAAAAATGTGAAATTTAAGATATTTTCCATGCATTTACATAAATTTATGTAAATATTATGTGAAAATTTTAAAATTAAGGATTTAAAATATACAAATTTTCCTTATTTATGAGATCGCTGATAATATTCTTTTAGAAATATCCTTTAAAAGTCTACAGCTGTAAATTTGCTTTCTGTACCCTTTTTAATAAAACCCTTATTAAAAAAAAACTTCCCATTTCTTAAACTCAGCAGTTTTTATGGTATTATACGATTCCAAATGCCTAAGAACTTAATAAATTTGCATTAATTTTACATAAAGAAAACATATTTTGTGTAAAAAAAAGGGTTTATTTGATTTCATGACAATAAGAAACTAGAATTGACAAAAAAAAACTCCCCTAGAGAGAAATACATTTTGAAATTTTTAAATAGGATAGTTGTTACTTTTATGACTTTTAATGAAGCAAACCTTTTTGCTTAAAGGATTCTTTTTGGTAGTTCTAGGGAGAGAAGTTGAACAATGACTGAAATCTATACAATTATTGAGTGTTGAGTAATTTGCGGGAAATTTATAAGAAAATTGTTTAGTGATAATGTTTTGTTTTTGATATTGTATTGAAAATATATAAAATTTTTTTAATTAAGGCAAAAGAATTTGTTTAGTTTTATAAAAACAATAAGA
This sequence comes from Lucilia sericata, assembly GCF_015586225.1. Taxonomy (NCBI): domain Eukaryota; kingdom Metazoa; phylum Arthropoda; class Insecta; order Diptera; family Calliphoridae; genus Lucilia; species Lucilia sericata. The sequence continues at coordinate 39,436 of NW_023995562.1, read as the reverse complement.
ATATTAAAGTAAATGTTATTTAAGAGTTTTGTTGCTTAAAACGTGTATTAGGCAACGCACAGTGGTATAGGAAAAAAAAAAGAGGGAAATAATTCGGTAACTTCTAAACGGTTAATCCGATTTTAATGAAATTTGGTATGCACAAAGAGGAGGTGTTGTCGAGTTTAGGTTTTGAATTTGGACCTTATAGGCCAACCAGGGGCCCGGCGGGGGGTCCTCAAATTAGGACACCTCGGCTATGTTAAATTTTTAAAACGATCCTATTTCTTCATTTGAGTTCCGATTTAAAAAAAATTTCGTATATAGAATCTCCTCATCGAGCACTATAAAAAATGTCGTCGTAGCAGTAAATTATCTCTTATAGTTTAGGAGATATTCGCATTTGAATATTAAAATTTTAAAATTTTTACCGTCCTTACTTTAGTTTTTTTGATAATAGCAGGTCCAAATATTTCCGATTTTCGCCATTTTTTTTATTTGCTTAACAACAAGTTTATATACCAAGCAGTGAAAGAATTATGTAAAAATCATGACTGAGTCCAAAGTTATAGGCATTTAAATTTAAAAAATTAAAAAAAGGCGATTTTTTGTCATTTTTTTGGGAAAAAAGTATCTTTTTCTTTTTAAGTTATCTAAAAAGTTTCTAAGAAGATGTATATAGAATTTATACTTTTTGGAAAGCTGACTTTACATAAAATACGATAAATGAAACAAAACCTAAAAATTTTTGATACCGAGGGGACCAGGTCCATCCAAAAAAACCCTATTTTTTATGGAAAATTAAATTTTGAGCAAAAATTCTCAAATCGCATAGTCGATATCAAATTATAGTGACCTGTTTTATATGACCCAATAAGTTCTTAATCATTTTGTAACGGGTTTCGATAACCCCGCCCCTGGTATGGATATAATAGGCAAAAAACCAAAAAATCCCATTTTTGGGATTTTTTAAAACTTTTTTGGGAATTCCGGGATTTCTAATAAGAAAATTCGAAATTTTTATTTAATTTTGGATTTTGAGTAAAAAAATCTTCCTAACTGTAAAATTTCATCAAAAAATATTTATAAATAAAATTTTTATTGCAATTTGAAAAATTTGTATCTTCGCAAAAACTGAATAAAAAACATTTTTTAATTTTTTTTAAAAAAAGTATTCCGCGAATTTTTTAATTTTCAAAAATTATATACAGTTTTGAAAAATAGACAAAATTACCTTTCCATTGATATATAACATGCCTACCTAATGTTTTTTAAGTGACAAATTAATTAGGGAAAACTCAACATCTTTTAGAAAATTTACCTAGCACTATTATTTTCATCCATATATGTAACAAATTTAAGAGTTAACCTTATGGATGAAAATAATAGTGCTAGGCAAATTTTCTAAAAGATGTTGAGTTTTCCCTAATTAATTTGTCACTTAAAAAACATTAGGTAGGCATGTTATATATCAATGGAAAGGTAATTTTGTCTATTTTTCAAAACTGTATATAATTTTTGAAAATTAAAAAATTCGCGGAATACTTTTTTTAAAAAAAATTAAAAAATGTTTTTTATTCAGTTTTTGCGAAGATACAAATTTTTCTAATTGCAATAAAAATTTTATTTATGAATATTTTTTGATGAAATTTTACAGTTAGGTAGATTTTTTTACTTAAAATCCAAAATTACATCAAAATTTCGAATTTTCTTATTAGAAATCCCGGAATTCCCAAAAAAGTTTTAAAAAATCCCAAAAATGGGATTTTTTAGTTTTTTGCCTATTATATCCATACCAGGGGCGGGGTTATCGAAACCCGTTACAAAATGATTAAGAACATATTGGGTCATATAAAACAGGTCACTATAATTTGATATCGACTATGCGATTTGAGAATTTTTGCTCAAAATTTAATTTTCCATAAAAAATAGGGTTTTTTTGGATGGACCTGGTCCCCTCGGTATCAAAAATTTTTAGGTTTTGTTTCATTTATCGTACTTTATGTAAAGTCAGCTTTCCAAAAAGTATAAATTCTATATACATCTTCTTAGAAACTTTTTAGATAACTTAAAAAGAAAAAGATACTTTTTTCCCAAAAAAATGACAAAAAATCGCCTTTTTTTAATTTTTTAAATTAAAATGCCTATAACTTTGGACTCAGTCATGATTTTTACATAATTCTTTCACTGCTTGATATATAAACTTGTTGTTAAGCGAATAAAACAAAATGGCGAAAATCGGGAATATTTGGACCTGCTATTATCAAAAAAAACTAAAGTAAGGACGGTAAAAATTTTAAAATTTTAATTTTCAAATGCGAATATCTCCTAAACTATAAGAGATAATTTACTGCTATGACAACATTTTTTATAGTGCTCGATGAGGAGATTCTATATACGAAATTTTTTTTAAATCGGAACTCAAATGAAGAAATAGGATCGTTTTAAAAATTTAACATAGCCGAGGTGTCCTAATTTGATGACCCCCCGCCGGGCCCCTGGTTGGCCTATAAGGTCCAAATTCAAAACCTAAACTCGACAACACCTCCTCTTTGTGCACACCAAATTTCAATAAAATCGGATTAACCGTTTAGAAGTTACCGAATTATTTCCCTCTTTTTTTTTCCTATACCACTGTGCAACGCTGTATTTTGTTTACAAAGAGTGTAATTAGCAGTAGAGAAGTTAGCACAGTGTGCAAGTGAAGTTGTCCAAGAAAAGTTAACAAAAAGGACTTTGGGTAGGATTTACAGCGAAAGTGGTTTATTTTAAACTTGTTTTATGATAGAAATCTGGACATTTAACAAATCCTGTTTTCTACTAAAAACTTTAAAACGTCGTTAAAGGTTTTTCCACATTTTCCAACATAAATCATTTTTGTTAAAGAAACACTGTCAAAGTTCATTTGTTTTTAATTGTTTTTTATACAAAATCATAAAAATATTACATGAATTACATAAATTTTAACAGATTTTTACTTAAATGAAAGAAAAAAAAACTATAAAACTAACAATCAAAACAAAACAGTTTAAGAAAAAGGTAAACAAACAAAACAGAAAACAAGTTTACCATGTGACACCTTTCTTATCTTTGTTTAATTTTTGTTTCTTTGTTGTTTCTTTTTCCTTTCTTAACCAGATAAGCAACTTTTACTATCAAAATCTTATGGTTTTTCCTTGTAAAAACATTATTATGTCAACTGACCTATGACCTCATGTAGTAAACATACAAATGCACACATTTAGTTAAAGTTTTAAAATAATGCTACTTTTTAGGTTTTCTTTTTGAGACAGACCCTTATTTTTATCATTTTACTTTCTCTTTACCTCTCTTTCTAACTAACAGGAGTTATAGTTTCTTTATTATACTATTTACTACTTTAAGACGCCAGTTGTGCATACACATACTCATTCAAACAATTCTAATATTTTGTTTACATTTTTCTATACTACATCTCCTTCTTTCTCCTTTACTTCTCTTCTTTCTTGGGTTTTGCATGTAATATATGCAATCCCTACATATTAAGTGTCATTTTCTTGGGTATTTTGTATCACAAGAAAACAAAGTTTGTTTTTTTTTGTATTTCTTTGTTCTGTATAGAATTTCTTTTTTGTAAAGTTGCAGACAACAATATTTTCATACCAATTGACCACATGTTTCTGTAATATTGTTGAGATAGACAATAAATTTATAAATTGAAGGCAAACAGACGTCGTTAAATGTTTAAAATGATTATCAAAGATAATCTTGTTTTGTGAAATTACTCAAAAGATTAAATTTAATTTTTAAAGGACAATGCAAATTTCTGTTATTTTCATTCAAAATTTTTGCATTTTTAAGCATAAAATTTAAACAAAGAAATTGTAAATCTTTTCATAAAATATTGACTTTAAGAAAAAAATTTAAATAAGTTTGAAATCCAATAAAGGAATTTCCGGTAAGGGAAGAGATTAAGATTTTCTTTGTTTGCTATTGTTTTTAGTTTAATTATATAATTCGATACATTTTTTAATCTCTTATCTTCAAAATCCCAGGGGTTCTTTAATCCACAAAAAAAAAAAACTGATCTTATTTCAAGAATATAGACTGACCGATAGTCAAGACTATAGAATGATCTATAGTTAAGACTATAGACAGATCTACAGACTACAGTTTGATGTATAGTTAATACTATAGACTTATCTATAGTCAAAACAACAGATAAATGATCTGTAGTCAAGTCTATAGACTGATCAATAGTTAAATTATAAACTGATCTATAGTGAAACTATAGTATGATCTATAGTTAGTGCTATAGACTAATCTATAGACAAAACTACAGACTGGTATATATTCAAGGCTATAGACTAATTTATAGTCCAGCATATAGACTGATCTTTAACCAAACTATATACTGATCTATTGTCATGACTATAGACTGATCTATAGTCTTAACTAGTTCAGTTCTAGTTCAATTCTAGTTCAGTTTTAGTTCAGTTCTAGTTTAGTTCTATTTCAGTTCTAGTTTAGTTCTAGTTCAGATCTAGTTTAGATCTAGTTCAGTTCTAGTTTAGATCTAGTTCAGTTCTAGTTCAATTCTAGTTCAATTCTAGTTCAGTTCTAGTTCAGTTCTAGTTCAATTCTAGTTCAGTTGTAGTTCAGTTCTAGTTCAGTTCTAGTTCAGTTCTAGTTCAGTTCTAGTTCAGTTCTAGTTCAGTTCTAGTTCAGTACTAGTTCAGTTCTAGTTCAGTTCTAGTTCAGGTCAGTTCTAGTTCAGTTCTAGTTCAGTTCAGTTCTAGTTCAGTTCTAGTTCAGTTCTAGTTCAGTTCTAGTTCAGTTCTAGTTCAGTTCTAGTTCAGTTCTAGTTCAGTTCTAGTTCAGTTCTAGTTCAGTTCTAGTTCAGTTCTAATTCAGTTCTAGTTCAGTTCTAGTTCAGTTCTAGTTCCAGTTCAGTTCTAGTTCAGTTCTAGTTCAGTTCTAGTTCAGTTCTAGTTCAGTTCTAGTTCAGTTCTAGTTCAGTTCTGGTTCAGTTCTAGCTCAGTTCTAGTTCAGTTCTAGTTCAGTTCTAGTTCAGTTCTAGTTCAGTTCTAGTTCAGTTCTAGTTCAGTTCTAGTTCAGTTCTAGTTCAGTTCTAGTTCAGTTCTAGTTCAGTTCTAGTTCAGTTCTAGTTCAGTTCTAGTTCAGTTCTAGTTCAGTTCTAGTTCAGTTCTAGTTCAGTTCTAGTTCAGTTCTAGTTCAGTTCTAGTTCAGTTCTAGTTCAGTTCTAGTTCAGTTCTAGTTCAGTTCTAGTTCGGTTCTAAATTAGTTCATGTTCAGTTCGGGTTATTATCCAGACACAGTTCTTGTCAATAGTCCATACTTAAGTCTGGGCTTTGTCCTAAACTATAGTATAGTAAATAGTCCAATTTATAGATTGGTCTATAGTCCATACTATAGTCTGGTCTGCTTTTGATTATAACACTTTTTTACTTATTCATCTGTAACCATTTCTATTAATATCATTTCTGTTTTAAAATAAATATTAATGTTTTTTATGTTAATGATGTAACAAATATTTTCATGCTTTATTTAACTTTTTTTATTATTAAGTTATTAATCATTTGTAGTCATAAGTTTTTTGTTTAAAGATTAATGATTTTGCTTTTTTTATTTTGGCTAAATATTTTACAAGAAATGTTTTAATTAAAAACAAAACTGCAAATAAAAATCATATATTATTTAAGTAAAAGCGTAATGAATTTTGTGAAATAAATCTTATTTCGTTTTGGTGTTAAAGCACGCTTAATTAAACAAGAAAACGCTAAATAATCATTATGGTAAACAATAAAACAGAGATGCCAGATAGTGGTCGATAGAAGGAGAGGTAAGTGGATGCTTTAATGGGTATTTGGTGAGATTCTTTGAGAAATTCTATGTTTCTAGAAAGAGACGATTTGAATGATCTTTATATGTATTTATATGCAGTGATCAAAATTTTTATGTGACATCGGAAGATGTATAACTAATAAATATTTATGGAAAACAAAGATTTTCCCTTGTTTGAGGCCTGACCCTGATAACTTCATGTAATTTCTCTCATTTTCAGATTTTGCGGGTATTAAAACATTCAAAATGTAAATATGCAAGTAGTATGAAATAGAAATTTGTTTGACAATTCCCTGGACCCTTATCAGCTGTGAGACTTGACAATAAAACTCTTGAAAAGTGCATTTTGTTGTTAGTGTCATTTTATAGCTATTTTGCCCAGATAGACTTCTAAGATTTTCACATAACCTTTGGCAGAAGTTGAAAAAAAGAAGATTCCATACTATTTGAAATCTTAGGAAATCTTTATTATATGAAATTTCTTTATATTATGTTGGTCTTTATGAATGCAATAATGCAATCGTGATGACAATTAAAAATGCATTCATTGTCAATTGTGTGTAAAAGAGAGAGATAAAGAGAGGGGGAAAATGTCTTTGGCCGTTTGCGAATGCAATTTTTAGTGCAAAATGCTGGCTGTCAACTGACATACAAAGACATAATACAAAGAAGTAGTAGAAGAAGAAAGAGTAGACAATAACAAATAAATTAAAAGACAGTTTAAAAAGAAGTGCAGAAATGCAATAAACCCGTGTTATTGTCATTGTATTGTTAAAAGCACATAAATCAACTCAAATTGTTGGTTCAGAAAAAAAGAAATCGTTGCTTTTGACAGACAGACCTAAGAGAGTGAAGTTTTATGTTGTTGTTTTTATTAAAGGCATTTCTTTGTCAGACTATGTCTAGTTGGGCATTTTATAGTTTTATTTATTTATTTAAAATATTTTATTTTCATTTGTCAATTGACAATTTTTAGGGATTAGTTATTTAAAGGACCTTTTCTATTGAACTCAAAAAAGGTCCCTTAATAATCAATTACCAAATTTATGGGATTTTAAAAGGATTTAAGTATTAGTTTGATTATTTTTTTTTTAAATTTTTAACTTTATTCCATTTAAATAGAACTGAACTGAACTAGAACTGAACTAGAACTGAACTAGAACTGAACTAGAACTGAACTAGAACTGAACTAGAACAGAACTGAACTAGAACTGAACTAGAACTGAACTAGAACTGAACTAGAACTGAACTAGAACTGAACTAGAACTGAACTAGAACTGAACTAGAACTGAACTAGAACTGAACTAGAACTGAACTAGAACTGAACTAGAACTGAACTAGAACTGAACTAGAACTGAACTAGAACTGAACTAGAACTGAACTAGAACTGAACTAGAACTGAACTAGAACTGAACTAGAACTGAACTAGAACTGAACTAGAACTGAACTAGAACTGAACTAGAACTGAACAAGAATTGAACTAGAACTGAACTAGAACTGAACTAGAACTGAACTAGAACTGAACTTGTACTGAACTTGTACTGAACTAGAACTGAACTAGAACTGAACTTGAACTGAACTTGAACTGAACTAGAACTGAACTAGAACTGAACTAGAACTGAACTAGAACTGAACTAGAACTGAACTAGAACTGAACTAGAACTGAACTAGAACTGAACTAGAACTGAACTAGAACTGAACTAGAACTGAACTAGAACTGAACTAGAACTGAACTAGAACTGAACTAGAACTGAACTAGAACTGAACTAGAACTGAATTAGAACCAACTAGAACTAGAATTAAACTTGAACAGTATATAGTCTGAACTATAGATCAGTCTATAGTCTGGTATTGATCAAAATAATATTTTGTTTACATTCATAGTATTAACTATAGATCAGTCTTTAGCCTGGTCTATAGATAAGTCTTTAATAAGGACTATAGTTTAGTCAATAATCTGGACTGTATTATCAGTCGATAGTATGGACTATAGATCAATGTATAGTCTGGACTATAGATCAGTCTAGACTGTATAGACTGATCTATATAGATCAGTCTATAGTCTGGACTATAGATCAGTCTATAGTCTGGACTATAGATCAGTCTATAGTCTGGACTATAGATCAGTCTATAGTCTGGACTATAGATCAGTCTATAGTCTGGACTATAGATCAGTCTATAGTCTGGACTATAGATCAGTCTATAGTCTGGACTATAGATCAGTCTATAGTCTGGACTATAGATCAGTTTTTAGAACTGAACTAGAACTGAACTAGAACTGAACTAGAACTGAACTAGAACTGAACTAGAACTGAACTAGAACTGAACTAGAACTGAACTAGAACTGAACTAGAACTGAACTAGAACTGAACTAGAACTGAACTAGAACTGAACTAGAACTGAACTAGAACTGAACTAGAACTGAACTAGAACTGAACTAGAACTGAACTAGAACTGAACTAGAACTGAACTAGAACTGAACTAGAACTGAACTAGAACTGAACTAGAACTGAACTAGAACTGAACTAGAACTGAACTAGAACTGAACTAGAACTGAACTAGAACTGAACTAGAATTGAACAAGAACTGAACTAGAACTAAACTAGAACTAGAATTAAACTTGAACGGTATATAGTCTGAACTATAGATCAGTCTATAGTCTGGTATTGATCAAAATAATATTTTGTTTACATTCATAGTATTAACTATAGATCAGTCTTTAGTCTGGTCTATAGATAAGTCTTTAATAAGGACTATAGTTTAGTCAATAATCTGGACTGTATTATCAGTCGATAGTATGGACTATAGATCAGTCTATAGATCAATGTATAGTCTGGACTATAGATCAGTCTCGACTGTATAGACTGATCTATATAGATCAGTCTATAGTCTGGACTATAGATCAGACTATAGTCTGGACTATAGATCAGACTATAGTCTGGATTATAGATCAGTCTATAGTCTGGACTATAGATCAGTCTATAGTCTGGACTATAGATCAGTCTATAGTCTGGACTATAGATCAGTCTATAGTCTGGACTATAGATCAGTCTATAGATCAGTCTATAGTCTGGACTATAGATCAGTCTATAGTCTGGACTATAGATCAGTCTATAGTCTGGACTATAGATCAGTCTATAGTCTGGACTATGGATCAGTCTATAGTCTGGACTATAGATCAGTCTATAGTCTGGACTATAGATCAGTCTATAGTCTGGACTATAGATCAGTCTATAGTCTGGACTATAGATCAGTCTATAGTCTGGACTATAAATCAGTCTGTAGTCTGGACTATAGATCAGTCTATAGTCTGGACTAAAGATCAGTCTATAGTCTGGACTATAGATCAGTCTATAGTCTGGACTATAGATCAGTCTATAGTCTGGACTATAGATCAGTCTATAGTCTGGACTATAGAGCAGTCTATAGTCTGGACTATAGATCAGTCTATAGTCTGGACTATAGATCAGTCTATAGTCTGGACTATAGATCAGTCTATAGTCTGGACTATAGATCAGTCTATAGTCTGGACTATAGATCAGTCTATAGTCTGGACTATAGATCAGTCCATAGTCTGGACTATAGATCAGTCTATAGTCTGGACTATAGATCAGTCTATAGTCTGGACTATAGATCAGTCTATAGTCTGGACTATAGATCAATCTATAGTCTGGACTATAGATCAATCTATAGTCTGGACTATAGATCAATCTATAGTCTGGACTATAGATCAGTCTATCAGAAAAATTTGTGTTTCCCTAAAGAAAATATTGTGTATAACAGTTTGTTCTTAGAAAAAATTTCAAAAATTTTATATTAAAAGTTGTAAAATATTAAAAGTTGTAAAATGTTTGCAACTTTTACTGTAAAATACTCAATAATTGAAAATTTTTCAAAGTAAATGTAAGCAAAAAATTAAAATTACACACATTAATTTGCCAAATTAAATTTCAATTTAAAAAAATTTCTATAAAGGAAAATATCTTTAAAGATTTCTTTAAAATTTTAGTTCTTATCGGAACATGAGATAATTTGGTTAAAATAAAACATGTTGTTGAGTAGTGTAATTTTTACTGTAATTGCTGCAGTAATACCATTATTAGAAGCCATACCCGGTGGATTTATTGCTGCCGACGATGGCGGTTTAAACTTTGTGGTGGCTATATACGATCAAGAGAAATACATCTGTGGCGGTACAATTATAAGCACGAATTTTATAGTCACCGCTGCTCATTGTTTCAAGCGAGGTAGGGAAGTAACTGGTATTAAAATCATATGTAAAACGGTAGATTTGAACGATATAAAAGAAGAGAATATAAGAAATGTCGAGGAGATTATCATACATCCACGCTATTCAATGCTCAGTAGAGATTTCGATATAGCACTGGTCAAGTCTGAATATCCAAATGTGCGAAAACTGGGGTTGGCTACATATTATGATGTATACTATGATGAATATACTACAGCCGTGGGTTGGGGCCTGCAAATGGAACCTAATGATGTGCCACCTGTTCGACTAACGTATAATATTCTGAAGGTGTGGCAACGTGAATCATGTAATTCCCTTCATATATGGGGACCAGATGCCTATTATCTTTTTAAACCTTTGGTTAGCGAACGTATGTTATGTGCCGATGTACCAGATGTTGGACCGGGTACCTGCGAGAGTGATGATGGTTCGCCTATACTTACAAATGGGCCAGAAATTTTGGGTATATTATCATGGCGTTATGATTGTCAAACGCCTGGCAAGCCATCGGTGTATACAAGTATACCTTTGATGAAACCTTGGATATTAAAAGTAATGACCAACTATAGCATGAATAAAAAATAAGTAAAAATTAAGCACATTGTCTTATACTTCTTTAGTTTCAGTTCAGTTTTAGTTCAGTACTTGTTCAGATCTAAATCAGTTCTAGTTTAGTTCTAGTTCAGTTCTAGTTGTTCTAGTTCTGTTCTAGTTCTGTTCTAGTTCTGTTCTAGTTCTGTTCTGTTCTGTTCTGTTCTGTTCTAGTTCTGTTCTAGTTCTGTTCTAGTTCTGTTCTAGTTCTGTTCTAGTTCTGTTCTAGTTCTGTTCTAGTTCTGTTCTAGTTCTGTTCTAGTTCTGTTCTAGTTCTGTTCTAGTTCTGTTCTAGTTCTGTTCTAGTTCTGTTCTAGTTCTGTTCTAGTTCTGTTCTAATTCTGTTCTAGTTCTATTCTAGTTCAGTTCTGTTCTAGTTCTGTTCTAGTTCAGTTCTGTTCTAGTTCAGTTCTGTTCTAGTTCAGTCTGTGCTAGTTCAATTCTGTTCTAGTTCAGTTCTGTTCTAGTTCAGTTCTGTTCTAGTTCAGTTCTGTTCTAGTTCTGTTCTAGTTCTGTTCTAGTTCTGTTCTAGTTCTGTTCTAGTTCTGTTCTAGTTCTGTTCTAGTTCTGTTCTAGTTCTGTTCTAGTTCTGTTCTAGTTCTGTTCTAGTTCTGTTCTAGTTCTGTTCTGTTCTAGTTCAGTTCTGTTCTAGTTCAGTTCAGTTCTGTTCTAGTTCAGTTCAGTTCTGTTCTAGTTCAGTTCAGTTCAGTTCAGTTCAGTTCAGTTCTGTTCTAGTTCTAGTTCTAGTTCTAGTTCTGTTCTAGTTCTGTTCTAGTTCTGTTCTAGTTCTGTTCTGTTCTAGTTCTGTTCTAGTTCTGTTCTAGTTCTGTTCTAGTTCTGTTCTATTCTGTTCTAGTTCTGTTCTAGTTCTGTTCTAGTTCTGTTCTAGTTCTGTTCTAGTTCTGTTCTAGTTCTGTTCTAGTTCTGTTCTAGTTCTGTTCTAGTTCTGTTCTAGTTCTGTTCTAGTTCTGTTCTAGTTCTGTTCTAGTTCTGTTCTAGTTCTGTTCTAGTTCTGTTCTAGTTCTGTTCTAGTTCTGTTCTAGTTCTGTTCTAGTTCTGTTCTAGTTCTGTTCTAGTTCTGTTCTAGTTCTGTTCTAGTTCTGTTCTAGTTCTGTTCTAGTTCTGTTCTAGTTCTGTTCTAGTTCTGTTCTAGTTCTGTTCTAGTTCTGTTCTAGTTCTGTTCTAGTTCTGTTCTAGTTCTGTTCTAGTTCTGTTCTGTTCTGTTCTAGTTCTGTTCTAGTTCTAATTCTGTTCTAGTTCTGTTCTAGTTCTGTTCTAGTTCTGTTCTAGTTCTGTTCTAGTTCTGTTCTAGTTCTGTTCTAGTTCTGTTCTAGTTCTGTTCTAGTTCTGTTCTAGTTCTGTTCTAGTTCTGTTCTACTTCTGTTCTTGTTCTGCTCTAGTTCTGTTCTATTTTGTTCCAGTTCAGATTTCTATTCTCTTTTACTGAACTTCATTTTAATATTTTAATCTTTTAAATTTACTTGTTTTCTGTTAAAAATATAGAATTGACTAAATAGCTGAAACAAAATTCCCTACAAACATTCGTTTACCAATTATCCCTTTTGGCAAAATTTCTTATCTCATTTTATTTAAACCACAAAAATGTCAATTATTCATTTTTGGACACAGAGCAAGCAGAAATTTGTCTAAAAATTTAACGCCAAACATATTTCAAAACTAATAAATGACAATAAGAATTCCATAATAATTTCTTTCCCTTTTTACCTGAACTCTTTAAATTTAAACGCAAAATTATGACAAATATTTTGTTTTTGCACATGGCTTAAATTTTTCAACATATTTTTACCAATACTTGAAGGAACTACAAACAAAAACATATGGTCTGATGACAAGAATTCCTTTTTTTTTGAAAAGTAAAAGAGGAAATGAGCAATTTATCTCTACAAAAATATGTATGTAAGTGTGTGAAAGAGAGTGTGTGTGGGTTAAATTGATTGTTTACAACAACACCAATAGTCATGATGAAGTGTTTCTGAAGTGTTAAAGAAAATGTAAATATGAGCAATCATAAACCGTGACATTTGAAACTGTTCGATCAATGGGAATAACGATAAAAGAGGAAAATTTGGGAAAATTTTTGGAGGTGGAAAAACGCCTTCTTTTAAACGCTTTATAACAATAAGCCAGTAAAAAATAATTGTATGTAAATACACTATAATGACAATGATAAAAATATTTATGAGTTTTTAAACTAAAGAAATATAGAAAATTTTGAAAACATATCTGCTCAAGAATAAGAAGGTGTGTCTGTAGCAAAAGAGGATTATACATATTTGTGAAAAGATGCAATTGATAAGTACAATAAGGATATGGAAATACATTTTTTTAACTTTATAACAGTATGGCAGTTTATAACATGTATTTTCTTTAGAAATATTTGTGTATAGCAGTTTTTTCTATAGAAAAATTTGTGTATAACAGTTTTTTCTATAGAAAAAATTTAGTATAACAGTTTTTTCTACAAAAAATGTGTATAACAGTTTTTTTTTCAATAGAAAAAATTGTGTATAACAGTTTTTTCTATGGGGAATTTTGTGTATAACAGTTTTTTCCATAGGAAAAATTTATGTGTAACAGTTTTTTTATAGAAAAATTTGCGTATAACAGTTTCTCTATAAAAAATTTTGTATAACAGTTTTTTCTATCGGAAAATTTGTGTATAACAGTTTTTTTATAGAAACTTCTGTGTATAACAGTTTTTTATAGAAACATTTGTGTGTAAGACTTTTTTCTATAGGAACAATCTTTGTATAACAGTTTTTTTTTCTATAGAAATAATTGCGTTTTAAAGTTTTTTCTGTAGAAAAAATTGAGTTTAACTTTTTTTCTAAAGTAAAAATTTGTGTATAACAGTTTTTTCTATAGAAAAATGTTTGTATAACAGATTTTTATATGGGAAGATTTGTGTACATCAGTTTTTTCTATGGGAGAAATTTATGTATAACAGTTTTTTCTATAGAAAAATTTGTATATAACAGTTTTTTATAGAAACTTTTGTGTATAACAGTTTTCTCGAATGAAAAGTGTGTGTATAACCGATTTTTCTAAAGAAAATTTTTGTACAACAGTTTTTTTCTATAGAAATAATTCCGTATTAAAGTTTTTTCTATAGAAAAAATTGAAAAATTTATGTATAACAGATTTTTTTTTAATAGAAAAATGTTTGTATAACAGTTGTTTATATGGGAAGATTTGTGTACAACAGTTTTTTCTATAGGAAAAATGTATGTATAACAATTTTTTATAGAAACATTTGTGTATAACAGTTTTTTATAGAAACATTTGTATATAATAGTTTTCTCAAACGAAAAATGTGTGTATAACCGATTTCTCTAAAGAGAATTTTTGTATAACAGTATTTTCTATAGAAATAATTCCGTATTACAGAATTTTCTATAGAAAAAATTTAGTTTAACATTTTTCTATAGGAAAAATTTGTGTATAACAGATTTTTTTAATAGAAAAATGTTTGTATAACAGTTTTTTATATGGGAAGATTTGTGTACAACAGATTTTTCTATAGGAAAAATGTATGTATAACAATTTTCTATAGAAACATTTGTGTATAACAGTTTTTTAGAGAAACATTTGTTCGTTTTCTCAAACGAAAAATGTGTGTATAACCGATTTTTCCAAAGAACAGTATAACAGTTTTTTCTATAGAAATATAAAAGTTTTTTTCTATACAAATTTTGAGTATAACAGTTCTTTTGTATAGCAGTTTTTTCTATAGAAAAATTTGTGTATATCAGTTTTTTCTATAAAAACATGTTTGTATAACAGTTTTTTCTAAAGCAAAATGTTTTTATAACTGTTTTTTCTATAGAAAAATATATGTATAAAAGTTTTTTCTGTTTGTGTATAACAGTTTCTTTACAGAAAAATTTGTGTATAATAGTTTTTTTTAGAAAAATTTGTGTATAACAGTTATTTCTCTAGAAAATCTGTGTATAACAGTTTTTTTCTATGGAATCAAATGTGTATAACAGTTTTTTATATACAAAATTTGTGTATAAAAGCTTTTTCTATAAAAAGTTATGTATAACAGTTTTTTCTATAGAAAAATTTGTGTATAACTGTTTTTTCTAAAGAAAAATTTGTGTATAGCAGTTTTCTCTAACGAGAAATTTGTGTATAACAGTTTTCTCTAACGAAAAATTTGTGTATTACAAATTTTTCTATAGAAAACTTTAGTATAACAGTTTTATCTATAGAAAACTTAGTGTATAACAGTTTTTTTCTACACAAATTTTGAGTATAACAGATTTTTCTACAAATAAATCCATAAAAAATGTGTGTATAACAGTTTTTCTATAAAAGAATTTGTGTATAACAGTTTATTCTATGGAAAAATTTGTGTATAACAGTTTATTCTATGGAAAAATTTGTGTATAACAGTTTTTTTCTATGAACAAATTTGTGTATAACAGTTTCTTTCATATATAAATCGCTGTATAACAGTTTTTTGTATAGAAAATTGTTTGTATAACAGTTTTTTTTTCTTTCTATAAAATGTGTATAACAGTTTTTTTACAGAAAATATACGTATGTTTATATAAATAAATAATTTGGTTTTTTTCCATTATTAGGCTGGGAAATTTTTCTACATAATTAAGAAAACCCACAACATTTGTTCGTTTTCTCAAACGAAAAATGTGTGTATAACCGATTTCTCTATAGAAATAACTGCGTATAAAAGTTTTTTTCTATAAAAATGTTGAGTATAACAGTTTTTTCTTTAGAAAAATTTGTGTATAGCAGTTTTTTTCTATATAAAAATTTGTGTATCACTTTTTTTCTATAGAAAAATTTGTGTATAACAGTTTTTTCTATAGAAAAATGTTTTTATAACTGTTTTTTCTATAGAAAAATATATGAATAACAGCTTTTTCTATAGAAAACTGTTTGTGTATAACAATTTCTT
The DNA here is from genome assembly GCF_015586225.1 of Lucilia sericata. Classification (NCBI taxonomy): domain Eukaryota; kingdom Metazoa; phylum Arthropoda; class Insecta; order Diptera; family Calliphoridae; genus Lucilia; species Lucilia sericata. The sequence continues at coordinate 23,828 of NW_023995562.1, read as the reverse complement.
TACAGAAAAATTTGTGTATAATAGTTTTTTTTTAGAAAAATTTGTGTATAACAGTTTTTTTCTATGGAATCAAATGTGTATAACAGTTTTTTATATACAAAAATTTGTGAATAAAAGCTTTTTCTACAAAAATTTAGTGTATAACAGTTTTTTCTATAGAAAAATTTGTGTATAACAGTTTTCCTCTCACGAGAAATTTGTGTATAACAGTTTTCTCTGACGAAAAATTTTTGTATAAGGCAAAAATTTGTGTATAACAGTTTTTCTGTGGAAAATTTTGTGTATAACAGTTTTTTCTATAGAAAACTTTGTGTATAACAGTTTTTTTCTACTCAAAATTTGAGTATAACAGATTTTTCTACAAATAAATCTATAAAAAATGTGTGTATAACAGTTTTTCTATAAAAGAATTTGTGTATAACAATTTATTCTATGGAAAAATTTGTGTATAACAGTTTTTTTCTATGGACAAATTTGTGTATAACAGTTTCTTTCATATATAAATCGATGTATAACAGTTTTTTTATAGAAAATTATTTGTATAACAGTTATTATTCTATAAAACGTTAAAGTTGAGCAGTTTTTCTATGTAAAAATGTTTGTTTAAGAATGTTTTCTTTTGTGTATAACAGTTTTTTTTACAGAAAATATATGTATTTTTGTATAAATAAATAATTTGGTCTTTTTTCCATTATTAGACTGGTAAATTTTTCTACATAATTAAGAAAAACCAAAACCATTAACGAAAGTAATTGGAAAACTTCTCAATTACCTAGAAACTATCTACTTTATAAATAAACCCAAACCATAGTGTTAATTACAGTTGTTAATCCTGGTAACTTTTTAACAGTTGTTTTATGTCAGTAATGTTCAGCAGCTTAACATCTTGTTAAGCTTAACAGAATTACTAAATGACTTAAAAAATATAAAGAAAAAAAGTATTGCCTGCAATACACAGCCACTACTGCTCTTATAGCAGTATATATGGCAAAAAGTATAGTTTACTTTCAGGCGGAGTTTAAATGTTGAGAAAACACAGAGTGTTTCATGTTTTATGAAAACTATATTAATTTCTTTTGTATTTTGTTTAATATTTTTTACCTTATTCTCTTGACTTGTTGTTGTTTTTAAAAACTTTTGTATATTTACCTGCAAATAGAAGAAAAGAAATTAAAAATTAATGAATTGTGTTGAAAATAGAATAAAATAATTATAGAAAAATGTATAAAATATTGTAAATCTCATATTACAAGTTAAACATTATTGTAAAATACTCAATAACTAAAAAGTTGTCAAACCAAATCTAAACAAAAAATTAAAATTATATACTTTAATGTGGCAAGTTAAATTTCCAGTTAAAATTTCTATTAAAGCAAAAGTTTTTCGAAATTTCTTTGAAATTTTTCTGTTCAACGGAACATATAACAAATTGGATAAAATAAAATACAATGTTTTTGTGTGGAGTAATTTTTACCATAATTGCTGCACTAATACAATTTTCACAAACCATTCCCGATGGACTTTTAGCTTCAGAAGATAGATTTGGTTTTATGGTGGCTATATACGATCACTCCAAATACATCTGTGGCGGTACAATTGTGTCCCTTTACTTTGTAGTAACAGCCGCTCATTGTTTCAAGCAAGGACGTGTTACAACTGGTATACAAGTTATATTTAATACAATAGATTTGAACAATATTGAAGGTGATAATGTAAGACGTGTAGAGGATATTATTACACATCCCCGCTATTCAATGATGACTATGGATTTTGATATAGCATTAGTTAAGGTAGATGATGATTTACTTAAGAACGAGTATCCACATGTGATGAAACTGGAATTGGCACAAAATTATGATGTATACTATGGCAATGATGCCATAGTTGTGGGTTGGGGCCAGCAAGTAGAACCTAATGATGTGCCACCTGTTCGTCTAACGTATAAGGCCATTAAGATATGGCAAAGAGATGAATGTAATTCCCGACGTATATGGGGTCCTGAGGCGTATTATCTTAATCAACCTTTGGTAAGCGAACGCATGTTATGTGTTGATGTACCAAATGTTGGACCCGGCACCTGTGTAAGCGATGATGGTTCGGCTTTGATTACAAATGAAACGGAATTTTTGGGTATTTCATCATGGCGCTATGACTGTCAATCGCCTGGTAAACCTTCGGTATATACAAGTATACCTCTGATGAAAGCTTGGATTTTGAAAACTATGACAAATTATCATGAATAAAAAATAAATAAGAATTATTTTTTTTATTGTTGTAGTTCTAGTTCAGTTGTAGTTCAGTTCTAGTTCAGTTTTAGTTCAGTTTTAGTTCAGTTCTAGTTCAGTTCTAGTTCAGTTCTAGTTCAGTTCTAGTTCAGTTCTAGTTCAGTTCTAGTTCAGTTCTAGTTCAGTTCTAGTTCAGTTCTAGTTCAGTTCTAGTTCAGTTATAGTTCAGTTCTAGTTCAGTTCTAGTTCAGTTCTAGTTCAGTTCTAGTTCTAGTTCAGTTCTACTTCAGTTCTAGTTCAGTTCTAGTTCAGTTCTAGTTCAGTTCTAGTTCAGTTCTAGTTCAGTTCTAGTTCAGTTCTAGTTAGTTCTAGTTCAGTTCTAGTTCAGTTCTAGTTCAGTTCTAGTTCAGTTCTAGTTCAGTTCTAGTTCAGTTCTAGTTCAGTTCTAGTTCAGTTCTAGTTCAGTTCTAGTTCAGTTCTAGTTCAGTTCTAGTTCAGTTCTAGTTCAGTTCTAGTTCAGTTCTAGTTCAGTTCTAGTTCAGTTCTAGTTCAGTTCTAGTTCAGTTCTAGTTCAGTTCTAGTTCAGTTCTAGTTCAGTTCTAGTTCAGTTCTAGTTCAGTTCTAGTTCAGTTCTAGTTCAGTTCTAGTTCAGTTCTAGTTCAGTTCTAGTTCAGTTCTAGTTCAGTTCTAGTTCAGTTCTAGTTCAGTTCTAGTTCAGTTCTAGTTCAGTTCTAGTTCATAGTTCAGTTCTAGTTCAGTTCTAGTTCAGTTCTAGTTCAGTTCTAGTTCAGTTCTAGTTCAGTTCCATTTCAGTTCTAGTTCAGTTCTAGTTCAGTTCTAGTTCAGTTCTAGTTCAGTTCTAGTTCAGTTCTAGTTCAGTTCTAGTTCAGTTCTAGTTCAGTTCTAGTTCAGTTCTAGTTCAGTTCTAGTTCAGTTCTAGTTCAGTTCTAGTTCAGTTCTAGTTCAGTTCTAGTTCAGTTCTAGTTCAGTTCTAGTTCAGTTCTAGTTCAGTTCTAGTTCAGTTCTAGTTCAGTTCTAGTTCAGTTCTAGTTCAGTTCTAGTTCAGTTCTAGTTCAGTTCTAGTTCAGTTCTAGTTCAGTTCTAGTTCAGTTCTAGTTCAGTTCTATTTCTGTTTAAGTTGTGTTTAAGTTGTGTTCTAGTTCTGTTCCAGTTCTGTTCTAGTTCTGTTCTATTTCTCTGTTCTAGTTCTGTTTTAGTTCAGTTGTAGTTTAGTTCTAGTTCAGTTCTAGTACAGTTCTAGTTAATTTCTAGTTCGTTTCTAGTTTATTTCTAGTTCAATTCAAGTTCAGTTTAAGTTCAGTTTCAGTTCAGTTCCGTTCTAGATCATTTCCTTACACTATTATTATAAACTATTCAATAACTAGAATTGTTCCGATTCTATTTAACTAGTAAATTAAAATTAATTGCTTTAATTAACTGGACAAATTCAAATTGTTATAAAAACAACAAGCGGTATTTTCGTATAAAAGTTATTTTTTCAATATTATTCTGAATAGAGTAAAAAATGTGCTTGTTAATTTTAACTATAATCACTTCTATTGCCTACAGTATTCACGCCGTTCCCGATGGATATTATACCACTAAATATTTTGCTGTTGCTATAATCGATCAACAAAAAATAGTTTGTGGCGGATCAATTCTTTCTGTAAAATTTGTGGTTACTGCAGCTCATTGCTTTGAGCGAGGCAGGGATGTTGAAGGCATAGAAATTATAGTGGGTGTATCAGACTTAAATAAAACTACGGACGAGAATAGAAAATATGCCGAAGAGATTATTATACATCCACGTTATTCTAAAGTCACCCGAGACTTTGATATTGCTCTGGTACATTTGAAAGAGGATCTTACATTAGGTGGATCTGTGCAGAGAATAGACATGGTATCCGGTAATTATGATGAATTTTATGGTTCTGAAGTTCAGGGTGTTGGTTGGTCTTCAATTGGAGAAGGCTATGCTGAACTTCCCACTATATCCAGTGAAAATTCCTTTAAGGTGTGGTATCGAAGTGATTGCACTTCGCGTAATGTATTGGGACCTGATGCTTATTATTTATTTGGACCTTTGATAAGCGAACGAATGTTGTGTGCCAGTACACTCAAAGGTTTTCCGGGTACATGTGATGGTGATGATGGTTCGGCTTTGACAACATACAGATACCAATTGATAGGTGTTTTATCATGGCGTTATGATTGTATGGCGAAATCAAAACCCTCAGTATATACAAGTATACCTTTAATGCGTAGTTGGATTATAAGAACTTTGGGAAATATTGAACATTGAAATAAAATTTCATAACATTTTAATTGTAAATTTTGTAGAAATGTCTTTAGATTTGATTAAAGTTGTTTTTAATGTTTGTTCTAGTTCAATGCTGGATTAGTTCTAACACTATTCTAGTTCAGTTCAAGTATAGTTTTAGTTCAGTTCTAGTTCAGTTCTAGTTCAGTTCTAGGTCAGTTCTAGTTCAGTTCTAGTTCGGTTCTAGTTCAGTTCTAGTTCAGTTCTCGTTCAGTTCTAGTTCAGTTCTAGTTCAGTTCTGGTTCAGTTCTAGTTTAGTTCTAGTTCAGTTCAGTTCTAGTTCAGTTCTAGTTCTAGTTCAGTTCTAGATCAGTTCTAGATCAGTTCTAGATCAGTTCTAGTTCAGTTCTAGTTCAGTTCTTGTTCAGTTCTAGTTCAGTTCTAGTTCAGTTCTAGTTCAGTTCTAGTTCAGTTCTATTTCAGTTCTAGTTCAGTTCTAGTTCAGTTCTAGTTCAGTTCTAGTTCAGTTCTAGTTCAATTCTAGTTCAGTTCTAGTTCAGTTCTAGTTCAGTTCTAGTTCAGTTCTATTTCAGTTCTAGTTCAGTTCTAGTTCAGTTCTAGTTCAGTTCTAGTTCAATTCTAGTTCAGTTCTAGTTCAGTTCTAGTTCAGTTCTAGTTCAGTTCTAGTTCAGTTCTAGTTCAGTTCTAGTTCAGTTCTAGTTCAGTTCTAGTTCAGTTCTAGTTCAGTTCTAGTTCAGTTCTAGTTCAGTTCTAGTTGAGTTCTAGTTCAGTTCTAGTTCAGTTCTAGTTCAGTTCTAGTTCAGTTCTAGTTCAGTTCTAGTTCAGTTCTAGTTCAGTTCTAGTTCAGTTCTAGTTCAGTTCTAGTTCAGTTCTAGTTCAGTTCTAGTTCAGTTCTAGTTCAGTTCTAGTTCTAGTAGTTCTAGTTCAGTTCTAGTTCAGTTCTAGTTCAGTTCTAGTTCAGTTCTAGTTCAGTTCTAGTTCAGTTCTAGTTCCATACTAGTTCAGTTCTAGTTCCATTCTAGATCAGTTCTAGTTCGGTTCTAGCTCAGTTCTAGTTCAGTTCTAGTTCTAGTTCAGTTCTAGTTCTAGTTCAGTTCTAGTTCAGTTCTAGTTCATTTCTAGTTCAGTTCTAGTTCAGTTCTAGTTCAGTTCTAGTTCAGTTTCAGTTCAACTATTTAATATTTAGTATATTTTTTATTAACTTTTAAAAATTTTACTTAAAGTTAAAATAATTTTAGTCGATTTCATTTCTTAATTATTCCAAACACGTTCAAACCATTCTCCATAAATTGCTATATTCGAACAGACCAGGGGAAATTCTGTCGCTTCGCAAAATTCATTAAAGGATACAATACCCAATAGTTTATTATCCATTACCAGAGAAGAGGCATCATCATGGATACACACACCATCGGGAATGCTAGCGCAAAATGTATTTTCACTAGGTAATGGAACTTCATTATGAAATGTTTCATCTCCATAAATATAAACAGCGGTACAGTTATACGGATGCCAGAGCGACACATAAACACGAGCCAATTTAATGCCATCTGAACGATCCCAGTAGACTAATTGGGCAAAATCGTTGTATTTTATTTCGTAATCCTGTGAAATTAATCCAATGGGTTCGACAACGTAATTGTCATCATATGAGGGAGTTATTGGTTCTCTTAGTTTCACTAATGCTATATCGAATTCCCTGGTACTGGGTGTATAGCGGGGATGTACTATGATACCATTGGAAAATTTTATATTGTCATCGGAAAATTTGCCAGCATCGCTAGTTCCCACAACTATACGCATATAACTAGGACTTAACTTATTAACACAATGGGCTGCTGTCGCCACATAATCTGGCCTAACCAAGGCCCCTGCACACATTAAAACTCCATTATATAATATAGCCACTTCAAATGGATGCTCGCCATCATTAGCGTACTTCATTTGACTGAGACTGGTGCTGAATAGATTTAATACAACGATTGTAAGTAAAAAGAAAAACATTTTGTGACGAACGCTTTTTAAGTATTTAGAGATTTTTGAGCAAATGTTTTAATTTTGCGCACAAAATATCGCGTTTTATACGGGAACATTTGAAGTTATTGTTTAAATTGTATTTTTACGGTGCTAATTCAATAAGTTTCTCATTAATTTGTGGTATGGAACTTTATAGTAAATCGTCCGAAATGTGTTCTAGTTCAGTTGTAGTTCAGATGTAGTACAGTTCTAGTTCAGTTCTAGTTCAGTTCTAGTTCAGTTCTAGTTCAGTTCTAGTTCAGTTCGAGTTCAGTTCTAGTTCAGTTCTAGTTCAGTTCTAGTTCAGTTCTAGTTCAGTTCTAGTTCAGTTCTAGTTCAGTTCTAGTTCAGTTCTAGTTCTAGTTCAGTTCTAGTTCAGTTCTAGTTCAGTTCTAGTTCAGTTCTAGTTCAGTTCTAGTTCAGGTTCTAGTTCAGTTCGTTCAGTTCTAGTCAGTTCTAGTTCAGTTCTAGTTCAGTTCTAGTCAGTTCTAGTTCTAGTTCAGTTCTAGTTCAGTTCTAGTTCAGTTCTAGTTCAGTTCTAGTTCAGTTCTAGTTTAGTTCTAGTTCAGTTCTAGTTCAGTTCTAGTTCAGTTCTAGTTCAGTTCTAGTTCAGTTCTAGTTCAGTTCTAGTTCGGTTCTAGTTCAGTTCTAGTTCAGTTCTAGTTCAGTTCTAGTTCAGTTCTAGTTCAGTTCTAGTTCAGTTCTAGTTCAGTTCTAGTTCAGTTCTAGTTCAGTTCTAGTTCAGTTCTAGTTCAGTTCTAGTTCCATTCTAGTTCCATTCTAGTTCAGTTCTAGTTCGGTTCTAGTTCAGTTCTAGTTCGGTTCTAGTTCAGTTCTAGTTCAGTTCTAGTTCAGTTCTAGTTCAGTTCTAGTTCAGTTCTAGTTCAGTTCTGTTCAGTTCTAGTTCAGTTCTAGTTCAGTTATAGTTCAGTTCTAGTTCAGTTCTAGTTCAGTTCTAGTTCAGTTCTAGTTCAGTTCTAGTTCAGTTCTAGTTCAGTTCTAGTTCAGTTCTAGTCAGTTCTAGTTCCAGTTCTAGTTCAGTTCTAGTTCAGTTCTAGTTCAGTTCTAGTTCAGGTTCTAGTTCAGTCTAGTTCAGTTCTAGTTCAGTCTAGTTCAGTTCTAGTTCAGTTCTAGTTCAGTTTCAGCTTCAGTTCTAGTTCAGTTCTTATTCAGTTCTAGTTCAGTTCTAGTTCAGTTCTAGTTCAGTTATAGTTCAGTTTCTAGTTCAAGTTCTATTCAGTTCTAGTCAGTTCTAGTTCAGTTCTAGTCAGTTCTAGTTCAGTTCTAGTTCAGCCTTAGTCGTTATGTTCAGTTCTAGTTCAGTTTCTAGTTCAGTTCTAGTCAGTTCTAGTTCAGTTCTCAGTTCAGTTCTAGTTCAGTTCTAGTTCAGTTCTTAGTTCAGTTCTAGTTCAGTTCTAGTTCAGTTCTAGTTCAGTTCTAGTTCAGTTCTAGTTCAGTTCTAGTTCAGTTCTAGTTTCAGTCTAGTTCAGTTCTAGTTCAGTTCTAGTTCAGTTCTAGTTCAGTTCTAGTTCCAGCTTCTAGTTCAGTTCTAGTTCAGTAGGTTTAGTTCAGGTCTAGTTCAGTTTTAGTTCAGTTTCTAGTTCAGTTTCTAGGTTCAGTTATAGCTTCGTTCTAGTTCATTCTAGTTCAGTTCTAGTTCAGTTCTAGTTCAGTTCTAGTTCAGTTCTAGTTCAGTTCTAGTTCAGTTCTAGTTCAGTTCTAGTTCAGTTCTAGTTCAGTTCTAGTTCAGTTCTAGTTCAGTTCTAGTTCAGTTCTAGTTCAGTTCTAGTTCAGTTCTAGTTCAGTTCTAGTTCAGTTCTAGTTCAGTTCTAGTTCAGTTCTAGTTCAGTTCTAGTTCAGTTCTAGTTTAGTTCTAGTTCAGTTCTAGTTCAGTTCTAGTTCAGTTCTAGTTCAGTTCTAGTTCAGTTCTAGTTCAGTTCTAGTTCAGTTCTAGTTCAGTTCTAGTTCAGTTCTAGTTCAGTTCTAGTTCGGTTCTAGTTCAGTTCTAGTTCAGTTCTAGTTCAGTTCTAGTTCAGTTCTAGTTCAGTTCTAGTTCAGTTCTAGTTCAGTTCTAGTTCAGTTCTAGTTCAGTTCTAGTTCCATTCTAGTTCCATTCTAGTTCAGTTCTAGTTCGGTTCTAGTTCAGTTCTAGTTCGGTTCTAGTTCAGTTCTAGTTCAGTTCTAGTTCAGTTCTAGTTCAGTTCTAGTTCAGTTCTAGTTCAGTTCTAGTTCAGTTCTGTTCAGTTCTAGTTCAGTTCTAGTTCAGTTCTAGTTCAGTTATAGTTCAGTTCTAGTTCAGTTCTAGTTCAGTTCTAGTTCAGTTCTAGTTCAGTTCTAGTTCATTCTAGTTCAGTTCTAGTTCAGTTCTAGTTCAGTTCTAGTTCAGTTCTAGTTCAGTTCTAGTTCAGTTCTAGTTCAGTTCTAGTTCAGTTCTAGTTCAGTTCTAGTTCAGTTCTAGTTCAGTTCTAGTTCAGTTCTAGTTCAGTTCTAGTTCAGTTCTAGTTCAGTTCTAGTTCAGTTCTAGTTTAGTTCTAGTTCAGTTCTAGTTCAGTTCTAGTTCAGTTCTAGTTCAGTTCTAGTTCAGTTCTAGTTCAGTTCTAGTTCAGTTCTAGTTCAGTTCTAGTTCGGTTCTAGTTCAGTTCTAGTTCAGTTCTAGTTCAGTAGTTCAGTTTCTAGTTCAGTTCTAGTTCAGTTCTAGTTCAGTTCTAGTTCAGTTCTAGTTCCATTCTAGTTCCATTCTAGTTCAGTTCTAGTTCGGTTCTAGTTCGGTTCTAGTTCAGTTCTAGTTCAGTTCTAGTTCAGTTCTAGTTCAGTTCTAGTTCAGTTCTAGTTCAGTTCTAGTTCAGTTCTGTTCAGTTCTAGTTCAGTTCTAGTTCAGTTATAGTTCAGTTCTAGTTCAGTTTAGTTCAGTTCTAGTTCAGTTCTAGTTCAGTTCTAGTTCAGTCAGTTCAGTTCTAGTTCAGTTCTAGTTCAGTTCTAGTTCAGTTCTAGTTCAGTTCTAGTTCAGTTCTAGTTCAGTTCTAGTTCAGTTCTAGTTCAGTTCTAGTTCAGTTCTAGTTCAGTTCTAGTTCAGTTCTAGTTCAGTTCTAGTTCAGTTCTAGTTCAGTTCTAGTTCAGTTCTAGTTCAGTTCTAGTTCAGTTCTAGTTCAGTTCTAGTTCAGTTCTAGTTCAGTTCTAGTTTAGTTCTAGTTCAGTTCTAGTTCAGTTCTAGTTCAGTTCTAGTTCAGTTCTAGTTCAGTTCTAGTTCAGTTCTAGTTCAGTTCTAGTTCAGTTCTAGTTCGGTTCTAGTTCAGTTCTAGTTCAGTTCTAGTTCAGTTCTAGTTCAGTTCTAGTTCAGTTCTAGTTCAGTTCTAGTTCAGTTCTAGTTCAGTTCTAGTTCAGTTCTAGTTCCATTCTAGTTCCATTCTAGTTCAGTTCTAGTTCGGTTCTAGTTCAGTTCTAGTTCGGTTCTAGTTCAGTTCTAGTTCAGTTCTAGTTCAGTTCTAGTTCAGTTCTAGTTCAGTTCTGTTCAGTTCTAGTTCAGTTCTAGTTCAGTTATAGTTCAGTTCTAGTTCAGTTCTAGTTCAGTTCTAGTTCAGTTCTAGTTCAGTTCTAGTTCAGTTCTAGTTCAGTTCTAGTTCAGTTCTAGTTCAGTTCTAGTTCAGTTCTAGTTCAGTTCTAGTTCAGTTCTAGTTCAGTTCTAGTTCAGTTCTAGTTCAGTTCTAGTTCAGTTCTAGTTCAGTTCTAGTTCAGTTCTAGTTCAGTTCTAGTTCAGTTCTAGTTCAGTTCTAGTTCAGTTCTAGTTCAGTTCTAGTTCAGTTCTAGTTTAGTTCTAGTTCAGTTCTAGTTCAGTTCTAGTTCAGTTCTAGTTCAGTTCTAGTTCAGTTCTAGTTCAGTTCTAGTTCAGTTCTAGTTCAGTTCTAGTTCGGTTCTAGTTCAGTTCTAGTTCAGTTCTAGTTCAGTTCTAGTTCAGTTCTAGTTCAGTTCTAGTTCAGTTCTAGTTCAGTTCTAGTTCAGTTCTAGTTCAGTTCTAGTTCAGTTCTAGTTCCATTCTAGTTCCATTCTAGTTCAGTTCTAGTTCGGTTCTAGTTCAGTTCTAGTTCAGTTCTAGTTCAGTTCTAGTTCAGTTCTAGTTCAGTTCTAGTTCAGTTCTAGTTCAGTTCTGTTCAGTTCTAGTTCAGTTCTAGTTCAGTTATAGTTCAGTTCTAGTTCAGTTCTAGTTCAGTTCTAGTTCAGTTCTAGTTCAGTTCTAGTTCAGTTCTAGTTCAGTTCTAGTTCAGTTCTAGTTCAGTTCTAGTTCAGTTCTAGTTCAGTTCTAGTTCAGTTCTAGTTCAGTTCTAGTTCAGTTCTAGTTCAGTTCTAGTTCAGTTCTAGTTCAGTTCTAGTTCAGTTCTAGTTCAGTTCTAGTTCAGTTCTAGTTCAGTTCTAGTTCAGTTCTAGTTCAGTTCTAGTTCAGTTCTAGTTCAGTTCTAGTTCAGTTCTAGTTCAGTTCTAGTTCAGTTATAGTTCAGTTCTAGTTCAGTTCTAGTTCAGTTCTAGTTCAGTTCTAGTTCAGTTCTAGTTCAGTTCTAGTTCAGTTCTAGTTCAGTTCTAGTTCAGTTCTAGTTCAGTTCTAGTTCAGTTCTAGTTCAGTTCTAGTTCAGTTCTAGTTCAGTTCTAGTTCAGTTCTAGTTCAGTTCTAGTTCAGTTCTAGTTCAGTTCTAGTTCAGTTCTAGTTCAGTTCTAGTTCAGTTCTAGTTCAGTTTTAGTTCAGTTCTAGTTCAGTTTTGGTTCAGTTCTAGTTCAGTTCTAGTTCAGTTCTAGTTCAGTTCTAGTTCAGTTCTAGTTCAGTTCTAGTTCAGTTCTAGTTCAGTTCTAGTTCAGTTCTAGTTCAGTTCTAGTTCAGTTCTAGTTCAGTTCTAGTTCAGTTCAGTTCTAGTTCAGTTGTAGTTCAGTTCTAGTTCTAGTTCTAGTTCAGTTCTAGTTCAGTTCTAGTTCAGTTCTAGTTCAGTTCTAGTTCAGTTCTAGTTTAGTTCAAGTTCAGTTCTAGTTCAGTTCTAGTTCAGTTCTAGTTCAGTTCTAGTTCAGTTCTAGTTCAGTTCTAGTTCAGTTCTAGTTCAGTTCTAGTTCAGTTCTAGTTCAGTTCTAGTTCAGTTCTAGTTCAGTTCTAGTTCAGTTCTAGTTTTAGTTCAGTTCAGTTCTAGTTCAGTTCTAGTTTAGATCTAGTTCAGTTCTAGTTCAGTTCTAGTTCAGTTTCTAGTTCTAGTTCAGTTCTAGTTCAGTTCTAGTTCAGTTCTAGTTCAGTTCAAGTTCAGTTCTAGTTCAGTTCTAGTTCAGTTCTAGTTCAGTTCTAGTTCAGTTCTAGTTCAGTTCTAGTTCAGTTCTACTTCAATTGTAGTTAATTTCAGTCATAGTTGAGTTCTCGTTCATTTGTAGTTCAGATCTAGTTGAGTTCTATTTAATTTTAATTTTAACGCTTAAATTAATTGACAGCGTCTCTTACATATATTTTGATATAAAAGAAAAATAATTATAACACTTAAAAAACAATTGTGTTAAAATATTTCCTTTTAAAACAAATACATAAATTTTCCTCAAATGCTGCATCTATTATTAACAGTTTTAATCTCGTGTTGCTACATTCATCTCAACACAGCCGATATGTTAGCTGAAGAAGGACAATTTCCCTTTGAAGTGTCCATTGCCTATAAGTATCAGGATATATGTGGCGGTGCTATCATTTCAACACATGCTATTGTCACAGCAGCACATTGTATTAATTACATAGAACCTAATGATTTACAAGTTTTTGTTGGTGTACACAATTTTTTAATATTTCCACGTGGACATATACATGAAGTTGCTACCACTAAAATACATCCTGAATATGAGCCGACAACAAGAGATTATGATGTGGCTCTAGTTAAACTTAAAGAAGCCTTAGAACTAAATACCAATGTAGGCATCATTCCAATTTCATCGACAAGTCATGTTTATTATGGTGGTAAACTGGGTACGCTTGTTTATTGGGAAATTGAAAACGGTTCTAGTCTTTTATATACCCAGACCGAGCTGTGGGCCGAAAGAGATGTACGCCAGCAAATGCACTTGGTGATTTTGCCGTAGACCTTTATGATAACGACCTGCCTCCATCCAGTCTAGCAGTAATTTGTGCTGGTATACCAGCCGGACTGTGTATAGGAGATGATGCTGGTTCTTTGATTGTGGACAAGGAGCTGTGGGGTATAGTGTCGATGAATTTTGAATGTGATTCTAAAGATAAACCTTTGATTATGACGAACTTAGCATTTGTCAAGAGTGGATAGATGATAATTATTTAAACTAATATGTAAAATGCGGTAGTATTTAAGATAAGAATCAAATCTGAACAATAGTTGAATAAGAACTGTAATAAAATTGATTGGTTATGTATGTAGTATAATTGATTCTGAAATTGAAACATAATAAAGGGAGAACTAAACTGTAATAGAACTAAAACTGAACAAGAATCAAGGTAGAGCGCGAACAAAACTGAACTAGAACTGATCTAGACCTGAACTAGAACTGATCTAGACCTGAACTAAAACTGATCTAGACCTGAACTAGAACTGAAGTAGAACTGAACTAGATCTGAACTAGAACGGAACTAGAACTGAACTAGAACTGAACTAGAATTGAACTAGAATTGGAACTAGACTGAACTAGAACTGACTGAACTAGAACTGAACTAGAACTGAACTAGAACTGAACTAGAACTGAACTAGAACTGAACTAGAACTGAACTAGAACTGAACTAGAACTGAACTAGAACTGAACTAGAACTGAACTAGAACTGAACTAGAACTGAACTAGAACTGAACTAGAACTGAACTAGAACTGAACTAGAACTGAACTAGAACTGAACTAGAACTGAACTAGAACTGAACTAGAACTGAACTAGAACTGAACTAGAACTGAACTAGAACTGAACTAGAAACTGAACTAGAAACTGAACTAGAACTGAACTAGAACTGAACTAGAACTGAACTAGAACTGAACTAGAACTGAACTAGAACTGAACTAGAACTGAACTAGAACTGAACTAGAACTGAACTAGAACTGAAACTAGAACTGAACTAGAACTGAACTAGAACTGAACTAGAACTGAACTAGAACTGAACTAGAACTGAACTAGAACTGAACTAGAACTGAACTGGAACCTGAACTAGAACTGAAGAAAACGAACTAGAAACTGAACTAGGACTGAACTAGAACTGAACTAGAACTGAACTAGAACTGAATTAGAACTGAACTAGAACTGAATTAGAACTGAAGTAGAACTGAATTACAACTGAACTAGAACTGATCTAATTAAATAGAACCAGAAGACTTAAAGGTAACTACTTGCACCGGAATCATGTATAACCGATCAATTTGGAAACTATATTGTTAACGAAGAACTATGGGTCTTAGAATCATGGTATCTAGCATGTGCTTCCGTTTATAAACTTTTGCTTTAATATGCATATATTTTTAGATAAATATATTTTTTTTATATCCGAAATAAATTATAATTTCAATGGTTAAATTAATGTCTTAAACGCCTATTATACTCCTAGAAAATATAACATATTTAAACCCACATTTCGAATATTTTATTTCAAATCAAATTTAAAAGTTAAGTCAGATGTTGCAATTTCTCCTAACACTCATAATTTCAAGTAGTTATTTTCACCTGAATAGCGCCGCCATTAATTTTGCTGAGGATGAACAATTTCCCTTTGAAGTGGTCATAGAGACAGATGGCCTCGATATTTGTGGTGGTGCTATCATTCGAAATATACAATTATAACAGCAGCACATTGTATCGATGTCTTAGAATCGAATTATTTAAAGATAATTGCCGGGAGGCACAATTTCGAAGTTGCACCAGTTGAACATGAAGTAGATGCTACTGCTTTACATCCCTTATATAATGAAAGGAATAGAGAATTTGATGTAGCTCTAATAAAACTATTGCAACCGTTAGATCTGAGTGTCTCCAATGTGGACTTAATTGAAATTACAACATCAAGTTATCCATTTGATTGCTGGTACAAAAGGAACTCTAGTTTATTGGGAACTAGGTCAAGGTTCAATGCTATATTATGCAGAGGTCGAATTGTGGCAACAAGATATTTGTTTAAATTTTGCCACCGAAAATTATAGCGATATGCCTCCAGCAAGTAATGCGATAATTTGTACTAGCATACCAGAAGGTTCGTGTATACCCGATCAAGCTGGTTCTTTGATTGTAAACGATCAGCTTTGGGGTTTAGTGTCCTGGCATTTAGACTGTGATTCGAATATAAACCGTTGGTTTTCACTAATCTAGTGTTTGTTAAAACAATGGATAGATGATAATACTAGGCATAATTAAATTAACGTATTGTAGGAGTAATAAAATAAATAAAAATAACATAGTGTTTATCACTTAAAATAAAAAAAAAACCGATGATATTTGAAACTATAATAATAGTAGTGAATTAGAACAAACTTATCTAGAACTGAACTAGAACTAGAACTGCACTAGAAATAGAACTGAACTAGAAACTAGACTGAACTAGCAACTGAACTAGAACTGAACTAGAACTGAACTAGAAATGAACTAGAACTGAACTAGAAACTGAACTAGAACTGAACTAGAACTGAACTAGAACTGAACTAGAACTGAACTAGAACTACGAGAACTGAACGAGACTGAACTAGAACTGAACTAGAACTGTAACTAGAAACTGAACTAGAACTGAACTAGAACTGAACGAGAACTGAACTAGACTGAAATCAGAACTGAAACTAGAACTGAACTAGAACTGAACTAGAACTGAACTAGAACTGAACTAGAACTGAACTAGAACTGAACTAGAACTGAACTAGAACTGAACTAGAACTGAACTAGAACTGAACTAGAACTGAACTAGAACTGAACTAGAACTGAACTAGAACTGAACTAGAACTGAACTAGAACTGAACTAGAACTGAACTAGAACTGAACTAGAACTGAACTAGAACTGAAGTAGAACTGAACTAGAACTGAACTAGAACTGAACTAGAACTGAACTAGAACTGAACTAGAACTGAACTAGAACTGAACTAGAACTGAACTAGAACTGAACTAGAACTGAACTAGAACTGAACTAGAACTGAACTAGAACTGAACTAGAACTGAACTAGAACTGAACTAGAACTGAACTAGAACTGAACTAGAACTGAACTAGAACTGAACTAGAACTGAACTAGAACTGAACTAGAACTGAACTAGAACTGAACTAGATCTGAACTAGAACTGAACTAGAACTGAACTAAAACTGAACTAGAACTGAACTAGAACTGAACTAGAACTGAACTAGAACTGAACTAGAACTGAACTAGAACTGAACTAGAACTGAACTAGAACTGAACTAGAACTGAACTAGAACTGAACTGAACTAGAACTGAACTAGAACTGAACAAGAACTGAACTAGAACTGAACTAGAACTGAACTAGAACTGAACTAGAACTGAACTAAACTAGAACTAGAACTGAACTAGAACTGAACTAGAACTGGACTAGAACTGGACTAGAATTGAACTAGAACTGAACTAGTCTAACAAGAACTGAACTAGAATTGAACTAGAACTAAACTAGAACTGAACTAGAACTGAACTAGAACTGAACTAGAACTGAACTAGAACTGAACTAGAACTGAACTAGAACTGAACTAGAACTGAACTAGAACTGAACTAGAACTGAACTAGAACTGAACTAGAACTGAACTAGAACTGAACTAGAATTGAACTAGAACTGTACTAGAAATCATCTAGAACTGAAATTTAACTAGAACCTGTAGAACTAAAATTGATTTTGGGTAGACACAATCGTGAGGTGAATGAGCTATGGAGCTTAGAATCATGGAATTAATAATGTGATGTCGAAAAGGTTAGTATATAATTTTAAATAAATATTTATATTTGTACTTTTCCCGAAGTAAATTACAATTTGAATGGTAAATTTAATTTTTTATCGTTTATTACATATTTAAACACACTTTTAACTCATATTTCGAATATTTTGCTACAAATCAAAGCTGAAATTCTAGTTGCAATGTTGCAATTTCTCCTCATAATTTCAAGTTTTTATTTTAACTTGAACAGCGCCGTCATTAATTTAGCTAAAGATGAAGAATTCCCCTTTGAAGTGTTAATAGAGGAAAATAGCCTCGATATTGTGGTGGTGTGCCATCATTTCAAAATTTACAATTATAACAGCAGCACATTGTATCGATATTTTACGACCGATAAATTTATTGGTAACTACTGGTGTAAACAATCATGAATCTTCACCAATTGACCATGAAATAGATGCTACCGTTATACATCCCTTCTATGATCGCAATACAAGAGATTTTGATGTAGCTCTTATAAAACTTCTGCAACCAATCGATCTGAGTGCCTCCAATGTGAACTCTATTGAAATAGCAACATCAAGTTATCCATTTGATGCTGGTACAAAAGGCACTCTAGTGTATTGGGAACTCGGTGAGGGTGCAGGGCTGTATCATACAGAGGTCGAGCTGTGGCCACAGGATTTATGTTTAAATTTTACAACGAAATAAACTTTGAGATGCCTCCAGCAAAGAATGCACTTATTTGTACTAGCATACCAGAAGGTTCATGTATACCCGATCAAGCTGGTTCTCTGATTGTGAACGAAGAGTTATGGGGTTTAGTGTCGTGGCATTTAGACTGCGATTCCGAATATAAACCATTGGTTTTCACTAATTTAGTGTTTGTTAAGCATTGGATAGACGAAAATACTAGGCATAATTAAATTGATTATTATAAATAAATTAAATTAATTGAAAAAAAGCAGTTTTGTCATTAGAATTACAAAAAACGGAACTAGAACAGAACTAGAACAGAACAGAACAGAACTAGAACAGAACTAGAACAGAACTAGAACAGAACTAGAACAGAACTAGAACAGAACTAGAACAGAACTAGAACAGAACTAGAACAGAACTAGAACAGAACGAACAGAACTAGAACAGAACTAGAACAGAACTAGAACAGAACTAGAACAGAACTAGAAGAGAACTAGAACAGAACTAGAACAGAACTAGAACAGAACTAGAACAGAACTAGAACAGAACTAGAAGAACTAGAACAGAACTAGAACATAACTAGAACAGAACTAGAACAGAACTAGAACAGAACTAGAACAGAACTAGAACATAACTAGAACAACTAGAACAGAACTAGAACAGAACTAGAACAGAACTAGAACAGAACTAGAACAGAACTAGAACAGAACTAGAACAGAACTAAAACAGAACTAGAACAGAACTAGAACAGAACTAGAAGAGAACTAGAATAGAACAGAACTAGAACTAGAACTAGAACTAGAACAGAACTAGAACAGAACTAGAACAGAACTAGAACAGAACTAGAACAGAACTAGAACAGAACTAGAACAGAACTAGAACAGAACTAGAACAGAACTAGAAAGAACTAGAACAGAACTAGAACAGAACTAGAACAGAACTAGAACAGAACTAGAACAGAACTAGAACAGAACTAGAACAGAACTAGAACAGAACTAGAACAGAACTAGAACAGAACTAGAACAGAACTAGAACAGAACTAGAACAGAACTAGAACAGAACTAGAACAGAACTAGAACAGAACTAGAACAGAACTAGAACAGAACTAGAACAGAACTAGAACAGAACTAGAACAGAACTAGAACAGAACTAGAACAGAACTAGAACAGAACTAGAACAGAACTAGAACAGAACTAGAACAGAACTAGAACAGAACTAGAACAGAACTAGAACAGAACTAGAATAGAACTAGAACGGAACTAAAACTGAACTAGAACTGAACTAGAACTGAACTAGAACTGAACTAGAACTGAACTAGAACTAAACTAGAACTAAACTAGAACTAAACTAGAACTAAACTAGAACTAAACTAGAACTAAACTAGAACTAAACTAGAACTAAACTAGAACTAAACTAGAACTAAACTAGAACTAAACTAGAACTAAACTAGAACTAAACTAGAACAAAACTAGAACTGAACTAGAACTGAACTGGACATAACCAAACTTTTTTCTTGCCTGATCCTCTCTGTTTTCATCGACATTTACACAAAAATATTTTCAAAACATTCTCACACTTGTACGACATCCGTGTGACACCTTCGTCAGTTTTTTTGTTGACTTTTTAAAAGATTGGTCATTAAATTTAAAACATAATTATATTAAAAAACTTTTGTCAGTATATTAAAAATAAAACATAAAATGACAAGACTACAAAAAAGCATTAAATTTAAAAGAAATATTATGATTACTTGACTCAACCGGTAACAAATTGGTCACACTCATTAAAAAAAAAAAAAACTTAAACTTAATCACACGAAACAAAAAAAAACTGGTAGTTTGGCTCATTTAGTCAAGAACGTAATGACTCGGAATAATTATGGTGTAAATAATACTTTTGTATTTAGAAATGTTAATGTGTGAAAACATGTAGAACTTTAAATCATAAAAAAAAGATTTAAAAAAATATGAAAACAGAATTTGGTCAATGAAGAAGGTAAAAGGAAGGAACGAATAAGAATTGATTCTGAAATGAATTAGAATAGATCAGGAATTAATTGAAAAATTATCTAGAACCAAAGTAGAATTGATTCGTATACATTCAGAACATAACTAGAATTAATCCAGGAATTAATTAGAATTGATCCAGAACTGAATTGTGATTAATCCAGAAGTAATTTCGAACTGAATTAGAGTTGATCAAAAACTGAGTTAGGATTGATGCGGAATGCTATTAGAATTGATATAATTGATTCAGAACTGAATTAGAATTGCTCTAGAACTGAATTAGAATTGATCTAGAATGAAATTAGAATTCAATCTTAATTGATTCAGCACTCAAAAGTGAATAAGAATTTATTCAGGAATGAAATAAAATTGACACAAAATTTCATAGAATCTTTTTAGAACCTTCTAAACTGCCTTCAAATCCTCTTTAAATCTTATTTTAATTTACGTTTGGCTTAATTTTTAATTTTGTTAAACATTATAATATTTGCATTTGTAATTTCTTAATTTCACGCCATTCTAGCGTTTGTCTTTTTCATAAATTAAGTTTGTTAGAAGTTTTCAAAATATTATCTAAATCTGAAAGGCAGAACACAGACGGAAATGAAAAACTGTCATGAAGAAAACCCCAAGGCAGACAAAACATGAAATATTAATGTTTTAGAACAAGTTTGACATTTAATGCACATAAACTAAGAACCAAGACTTTAAAAATATTAAAACAGAGATGTTTTGTTGTCATGATTAAATTTTTAAATATTTTATATTCTTCATGTTCTAATTAATATGCTCTCAATTTGTTAGTTTATTTAATTAAAATTAACACTTTTATGATCTCTAGACTAAAAAAAAATTCATCTTAATAATAATTTTTTATGTTTTCTATTAATAAATAGATATCAATTAATTTCAACTTGCATAAATTAATGCAGTTTTTTTTGTAAATTAATATTGCCGTAAAATAATATTTTTTTAAAATTTTAAAAAAGCTAATATTTAATAATAACACCAATGTCAAGTGGTTGATTCTGTGGTTGCAATTGCGACTGAAATTTAAGAAAAAAATATTGTATGAATATGAGCAATTAATTTTAATAAAATTACATTAAGGCTAGTCTAGTTTTTAAGACAAAATTGCGTTAAAATATTGTTATTTCTTTGACATTTACTTTAATGAACTGACAGTGCCCTTATCCTATTTTTAGGTTAATTTTTAGGCCTTTTGGTTTATTAAGCAGAATATTTTTATGCATTCTTTCATTATACCCTACACCACCGTAATAGGGGAGGGTATTGTTATTTTCATATTTACAATAATTTCTTACTTTTATTAACTTTTCTAATTAGCAAATTAAAATTATTTGTGAATATGTCAAACTAACAATCATTTTATGTTTTAGGACTGTTTTAATAAACACTGCATTTATCAGGGATGGAAAATGCACTATAATAGCAGTTTGTTTTATAATTCTTTAAATTAATTTTTGTATCTGTTTTCCATTTCGAAAGGGAAACTGTAACGAACACTACGAACTAACGAACTAACTAAACGAAAACTAACTAACTACGAACGAACGAACGAAACGAACGAACGAACGAACGAACGAACGAACGAACGAACGAACGAACGAACGAAAAGAACGAAACGAACGAACAACGAACAACGAACGAACGAACGAACGAACGAACGAACGAACGAAGAACGAACGAACGAACGAACGAACGAACGAACGAACGAACGAACGAACGAACGAACGAAACGAACGAACGAAAACGAAACGAACGAACGAACGAAACGAACGAACGAACGAACGAACGAACGAACGAACGAACGAACGAAACGAACGAACGAACAAACGAACGAACGACGAACGAACGAACGAAACGAACGAACGAACGAACGAACAACGAACGAACGAACGAACGAACGAACGAACGAACGAACGAAAACGAACGAACGAACGAACGAACGAACGAACGAACGAACAACGAACGAACGAACGAACGAACGAACGAAACGAACGAACGAACGAACGAACGAACGAACGAACGAACGAACGAACAACGAACGAACGAACGAACGAACGAACGAACGAAACGAACGAACGAACAAGAACGAACGAACGAACGAACGAACGAACGAACGAACGAACGAACGAACGAACGAACGAACGAACGAAACGAACGAACGAAAACGAACGAACGAACGAACGAACGAACGAACGAACGAACGAACGAACGAACGAAACGAGAACGAACGACGAACGAACGAACGAACGAACGAACGAACGAACGAACGAACGAACGAACGAAACGAACGAACGAACGAACGAACGAAACGAACGAACAAAAAACGAACGAACGAACGAACGAACGAACGAACGAACGAACGAACGAACGAACGAACGAACGAACGAACGAAACGAACTAACGAACGACAAACGACGAACGAACTAACGAACGAACGAACGAACGAACGAACGAACGAACGAACTAACGAACTAACGAACGAACGAACGAACGAAAGAACGAAACGACGAACGACGAACGAACGAACTAACGAAACGAACGAACGAACGAACGAACGAAACAAACGAACGAACGAACGAACGAACGAACGAACGAACGAACGAAGAACGAACGAACGAACGAACGAACGAACGAACGAACGAACGAACAAACGAACGAACGAACGAACGAACGAACGAAAACGAACGAAACGAACGAACGAACGAACGAACGAACGAACGAACGAACTAACTAACGAACGAACTAACGAAGAACTAAACTAACGAAACGAACGAAACGAACAAAACTAACGAACGAACTAACGAACAACGAACGAACGAACTAAACTAACGAACGAACGAACGAACGAACTAACGAACTAACGAACGAACTAACGAACGAACGAACGAACGTAACGAACTAACTAACGAACGAACTACTAAGAACGAACTACGAACGAACTAACGAACGAACGAAACTAACGAACTAAACTAACTAACTAACAACTACTAACGAACTAACTAACTAACTAACTACCTAACTAACTAACTAAAACTAACTAACTAACGAACTAAAAACATCTAACTAACTAACTAACTAACTATCTAACTAACTAACTAACTAACTAACTAACAACTAACTAAAACTTACTTACTTACTAAATTTGACAATAATTTACATACAGCTGACTTAGTAAGAACTTGTGCTACCGAACACAATTAGAGTTGATCTGCAATAGTATTTGAATCGAACTGAAGTAGATTCGCTTAAGAACTGAATTAGAATTGATCCAAAATTTAATTGGATAAGAATCGGTTCAAACCCTGATTAAAACTGATGCCAACATAAATTTAAAACTAAAACTAAAACTCGTGTTAACATCCCTGCCATTCAACACAAATTTGCATGCGTGCAAGAAAGCAATAAATAAATAACGGTTTTACTGACAAAGGGAGAGACAGTGTTATGCTTACTCCCCGTTTTGTTTACATTAAAACAGTGAGGCCAACTTTAAGTAAATAAACAATAAAGTGGATCATCACTAAACTGGATTAACACGGGAGAAGAGTTTTCACAATAATTTCAAAGTAAAATTTGTGATTTTCTCTTAATTTCCTCCCTGTTTTCAAACAATTTGATAAAGTTTTGAGACTTAATGATTATGTAGGAAAAGCACTTAGTTGTCAGCACTGCCTAAACATAAACACCCAAGCCCATTGCACAGTAAACATTATAATGTTGCAGTTGGCAACATTTCCTTCTGCTGGACTAATCATCATGGTTTGTCTAACTCACACAATGCGTTTAATTATTGTTGATTTAAGAATTGTCTGTTGTGTGAAATAAATATTTATATAAATATTTATTTATAAAAATATGGGTGGAGTTTAGGTATTAATGATTTTTTTTTTAAATTTTAGTTTGTAGTTGAAAAATAAAACTTTTAAAAAACAACAAAATTTAACAAATTGTTAACATTTTTTATAAATTATTTTAAATAATGTTTACATTTTAATAGCTATTTTTGTATTTATTTGTTTAATTTTTAAAAAAAAAAACTTGTTAATTTTGCGATGACGTATTTGTTATTTATTTCTGCAACTAGTTGGCCATTTAGCGTTTAACAAATTTTATATATAAATATGTGGTTTAATCTTTAAAATCTTTAAGACTTTTAAGTTAGTTGTTTGCTAGATATAAACGCATTAGAAGTCCAAGGTTAACAAAATATTTTTTATAGTAGAAGAAAAAATTGCAGTGATTATAATGTTTGTAATGTTAATAATTGTGTAATTAATGTTATCTCTACGTAATTTACGTAAATAAAGTGTTAACCACTAACTAGAAAAAATTATCTCTAAAGATCTAGACTAACGTAAAAAGGCTTCTTTTAAACCATAAACAAAGGTGTAAAACTAACAATTTTTTCCATAAGCTTTAGTTGCTCAAGTTGGCCACACTTTTTTTTTGGAGCTAAACAACAATCTATTACAGCTGATTTTACTTAATTGCCACTGTCACATTAGATTTAATACAATTTAACAATTTTATGGTTTCAGTATTTTAAAGTTTAATTAAAAAATTCAACAGCAACAATGTTAAGTTAAACGCTAAATAAAAGTGATAAAAATCACAGCTTAAAATGAACAGCAAACAAATTTTAAGAAATGACAAAAATAAATAAAAATCCAAGTTCAATAAACTTTCTAAATAAGGCACGAAGAAACATAAA